>NW_024870869.1:402500-592500 GCF_019054845.1 Dipodomys spectabilis | reverse complement strand
TACTACTTACTATCCTAGCAGAAAGATGGGAGAACACAGTGAATTATCCTTAAACTCTTTAGAGGAGGAGACCTTAATTGAACAATACTTTATGAAGAAGATCACTGGCTATGACAGGAAGAGATTTTCATTGAATAATACAGTGTGAATGCGCTCGTTGGCTATGGAAGGAGGAGGTTTTCACTGAACAATACAGTATGAAGGAGATCATTTGCTATGGTAGCTATCCATATGTAAATTTGACCTATCACTACCTCATAAACCTCAAAGTGGTAGTGATGGGAGAGTTCAACAATTGTCAGATCAAAATTGAGATGGATATTATTAAGACTTTCCATCACGCACACATGATTAGGTCGTACCAAGTGAGGGAGAAAGATGAGCACCAATACTTGGTAATGGAACTGGCCACCCAGAGACCTCCTGAGATAAATGTGAAAATCATACCACCTATTCAAGAATTAAGTTGTTCAAGCAGACTGTGTGTATTGTGCATTACTTTAATGAAGATAGAAATGAACACTGAGACCTTAAACAAAATAACCTCCTGTTGGATGACAAATGCAATGTGAAGGTCAATGACTTTGGCATGAGCAGAAGGATTACCCAAGGGCAGTTGCTGAAGGACATATTTGGTACCTTGATTTTGTCCTTATAAAATATTCCTGCAGGGCTGGGAAGGTGGCTTAGTGGCAGAGCGCTTGACTTGCATGCATCAGGCCCTGGGTTTGATTCCTTAGCACCACATTAGCAGAAAAAAAAGCCGGAAGTGGTGCTCTAACTCAAGTAGTAGAGTGCTAGCCTTGAGCTGAAGAGCTGAGGGACAGCTCTCAGGCCCAGAGTTCAGGCCCCACGACCGGAACCCCCCAAAAGAATATTCCTGCATGAAAACTAAAATGTCTGCAAAGTAGACATCTGGTGCTTGGGAATCATCTTTTGTATTTTATGGAGATGGCGAGTTTCCCATTTGAATACATGAATTTTAGCCAGATACAGGTAATTGTCTTGGAGGTCATGTACATTGCTCCATTTACCTGTATCCAAAAGGACAAAATAACATCTTGACACTGTAAACTGCAGACCCAAAGCAGAGGCACAGTATAGAAGAAATAATGGAGACTAGCTCAACCAAGTAGAGGAATATTTCCTATGTCTTGATGAGCCACTATGTAATGAGCTGAATCCTATTATTCTTGCACTCATGTGTGACATGGGTGACAGCCTGCTTGATACCCACAAATCAATATTGGACAGGACATTCAATGAAATCATGGCCATCTATTTTTTTTTTTATTAAAAATGACTTAAAGTAGCATGCCAGCAGCAAAATTAAGTCAATGCCTTCAATTGTTCCAGTATGCCCATCTCCTGTTCCTCTACAATGGAGAACCTGTTTTCCTGCCTGTCATCTGAATTTCAATTGTCCTATGATGACAAACCAACAATACTGGAGAGAATTGCCACTCTTCCTTCCATTCTCCTCTGCTTCCTGCAGAAGAACTCCCGTTCCAGCATGATCACACACCATGAATCTATGGTTGCCTTTAGTTCCTCTTTCTTCCTGAGGAACAATGAGAGATGCTGGTAAGAGGAAAAAGACCTTCCCTTTAGGTAGCTGGACAATAAAATCACAAATTCTATCTCAAATGAGAGACAGGATTGGAGGAGGGTTGCTATCAGGATAGGTACCACTATTTGCAGAACATAATGCCATGTGCAGGCCTAAAAATAACATTCACAGATTACAAAGAAAGTTTTTTTTTCCCAGAGAAAGTGTTCAGAGCCCTTTCATAACAAAACAACAGTACCAGGTCTTCATTTCAATTTCACGCTGGGGAATTCCACTTTGAATCCTTATCTACAAACTTGGACACTTCACTTAACAATCATTCATCATTTTGGATGACATTGACAATACCCATTGTTCATACAGGCCTTTTAGTACTTTAAATTTTGGAGAAAAAAGGTCTAGGATGGGTCAAAAATTAAGGTTTTCCTTTTTGGTCAAAGATTTACCTTTTTAGACTACAACCCACATAATATTTAAAGAAAGGATGGATATGGGAGGAAATCTTGCAGTTCTTAGTTGTTTTCAAATTTACTTATTGAATCTTTCAGTTACTGAACCTGCTTAATTTGTGAGGTATACACACACACACAAACACACACACGTACACACATATATATGCATAGTATATATGTATTTCACAAATATATTACATATTAAATATATCATAAAATATTTTATATGTAAAATATACACAATTTTGGAGATGGTATTTCATGGAATTCTCTGCCTTTGCTTTAAGACAATATTCTCCTCATCTCAGCTTCCTAAGAAGCTAGGATTATAGACTGGGGCTAGGTAAAAATATTTCCTTTAAAATGCTGCAGAGAACCTGTCTTTAACTACCAAGAAACACCAAGATACCAAGATAATAGAATGACGAAGTGAAATAGAACACTTCATTCACTGGAAAACGTTCAAAATTTATTTTAGACAAAAATTAGAGTCAGTGTTAAGATCTATCCTTGAAAAACATTAATAAAAAATTAAAGACATATATAGATCCCAGTTGGAAGTGTGGAAGTAAGAGGAAGGCCCATAAGTTCAAGGCCTAGTACTGGTCCATAACCATAGATTAAATGAAAATTAAATTTGTAAGCTAGAACTTGTTTTTTATCTTTTGTGTTCAGACGAATGTCAGCATTATGTGTAAACAGACTGATATACAAGGAATCCTTCTGGGTCATACAGTAGTTATTACATGGCTCTATGTAGACATTCAGCTTTCTAATGATTTTCTTACATAAATCAATCAATATTAATTAAGTGCCATGAAGAATGCCAAACCTCAATTTTGTGCCCATCTCCATCCTTGTTCTCCCTATTGCCCAGCAGTTTCTGTCACAGTCAGCGTAACTGAAGTTGGCACATGGAGCAGACATGGACTCGATGGATCCTAACTGTGATATGGTCCCAAATATAGCAAATATCAGGATCAATGAAATCCAAGCAGCTGTCCATGGTGTCTAGTTGTATGAATGTCATCAGCTTCCAATGGTCTCACCTGTCTCTGCCAGAAGCCTGTTAATGGCCTGTTATCATCAAAGCTCACACTGAAATTTAACTTCTCAATGTATCAGTGTCACGAGGTGAAACCTTTAATAGAGGATTCTGTCATAAATGTATTAATGCCATCTCATTAACTCTCAAGGGACTAACATGATCACTGTTAGCAGTTGTAAAAAGCACTGTAAGCCCCTTACTCACTCTCATTATAGAACATGCCATGATTCCGAGATCCTACATGATGTGATGCACCTAGGGGCCTTGTCCCATGCACTACCATGCTATTTAGAGTTTCCAGCCAACACTATTATGAATGATATAGACCTCTTATTCCTTATGAAGTAAGGAATAAGAAGTATTCCTTATGAAGTAAGCTTCGGGTTTTTGTTAAATCATGACAAATGGCCTGAGATGCTATAGTTTAATGTCTTTTCCATAGAACTGAGTATAAAACTGAAGGCCTTTCACTTACTAGGCCGATATTTTACCACTTGAGCCCTCCAGGGTTCCAACCCTTTTTTCTTTTACAGTTTGCTTTCCATATAGAGTTTTGTGCTAACTTCACTCAAGCCAGCCTCAGAACCCAATCCTCCTATACCTCTGCCTCTCAGTAGCTGGGATTACGGGCCTGTAATAGCACACTTTGCCACTTAAGAAGGCACTATTCTTTTGGGGAAAGATGATACAGACCACTGAGTTGCATGTGTGTGTATGTGTTCATGGAAATTGGTCATGGTGATTTATTTAGTACTGAGGGTGAATATTCCTGGATGATCTGTACTCTTAATTCCTTTCACACCAAAGAAATTGCTTCTCTGGATGCTAGCGAGTCACAGCTGTCATCCTAGCTCCTCAGAATGCTGAGATTTGAGGATCATATTTTGAAACCAGGTGAACCAGGAAAAGTCCATGACACGCTTATCTTCATTTAAACACCAAAAAATCACAAGTGAAGCTGTGGTTTAAGTAATAGAGTACTAGCCTTGAGGAAGAAAAATAGGAATAACAACTGTGCTCTGATCAAGTTTCAGGACCAGCACCCACACAAAATCTCCAGATAGCACTTGGACTATTACAATGAGCTTTTGTGCTATTGCAAGACACAATGAGATGTACAAGTCGTTATGTTGAAAAATGAACTTTAAAACTTAGGTGGGGGGAGGAGGGGGAGCGGAGGATTCGGTGGGGGGACAGGGGGAGGATGGGAAGGGATGGGAAGAGGAAACAAAGGAGGAGGCTACAATGCTTGATAAGAAATGTACTCAATATCTTGCCCATGTAATTGTAACCCCTCTGTACAGTATTTTCACAATTAAATAAAGAGAAAAAAGACACAATTATACATAATGAATTATCTCTACAGGACAGTTGCACTATAAAATTCTAGTATTACTTCATAGCATATGTTCTTTCTGGATCATCTTTTTGCCCCATTTTTTCTCTGAGAATGATGTCTTGATTTGGAAATAGAGGAGAAAAATTCAGTGATGAATTTGGCCTCTGGATCCTACCCTCATCCATTATTGACATGTTCTCTCTTTTTATTTTTTGGCAGTCCTGGGGCATAAACTAAGGGTCTGGGGCATAAACTAAGAAGGCTGAGCTTCTTTTTTGTTCAAGGCTAGCACCATCTCACTTGAGCCACAACACCACTTCCAGCTTTTTCTCTTTATGTGGTACTGAGTAATTGAACACTGGGCTTCATGCACGCTAGGCAAGCACTCTACCACCAATCTACATTCCCACATGTTCTCTTTTTAAAATGTCTGACCTGTTTACCTCTGTCCCATCTCTGAAGCCACTGCCAGTGCTCTTGAATCGATTTGTTTAACTCTTAACTGCCTTTCATTCACTGTAACAGGCAAATTATTTTCTATTCCATCGAAAGAATTATCTTTCACTTTCTTAAACTGCACACTTGATCAGCTAAAATCAAACAACAACTCAATATTACCAGTGTTTGAAATTGAAGACACATCGAATAATCCACAGCTAATAATAAATAGCTCATAATCTACGGAAGTCAATGCACAACCACCCAGATGCTTGCCAAGTCTTTTATTTTCCGCTAACCCTACAATATGCTCTGGTAGATAACAAATTTAAAGTCTACAGACATAATTAGTTCCCACAAGAGTTGGTTATGAGTTACTTCCAAGGAGTGAGTGCAAATTAAGGCCTTTCTAGAAGTCAGTAACAGAGTGAATGAAACACTAATGAGGATATACTTGTCAAGAAATTATGGGGGTATTTAGGAGCTGTCAACAGTGGCTGTATGATAGGTGACCAGACAGCAGAAACCACACTCTTACAGCTAGAGGACCTAAATCCTACCAGGCATCCTTTAAGTTTGGAATAAGTGCACACATTTCATAAGAGACTATAGCTTGGTGGCCCCCTGCTAAAAACTGAGCAACTGCTACACAAAAACCACATGCAAACTACTAGCCCAAAATTGTAGCCTACTAAAGTTGGTATTCAGTGAGTAAACATTAGATTTCTGGTAACTTGCCACACAACATGACAAAAACATCTCTCAGAATGCTGGTGGCTCACACGTGTAATCCCAGCTACATAGGAATCTGAGATCTGAGGATCAAGATTCAAAGGGATCTCAAGCAGCAATGTCTATGATACTCATATTGACAGTAAATAGAAAAAAATACTGGAAATGGGTATGGCACAATACCCTAAATTGAAGCCCAAGTACCAACATACACACACACACACACACACACACACACACACACACACACACACACACACACACACATTGAAAAATGAAAACATTTGTTAAAAACAACCTGGTATTTTCTTTGCTGTGTGTAAAACTTTAACATGTCTTAATCTTTTCCTTGTGCTTGAAGAAATTTATTAAAATTCTATAACTACACAACTACACAAATGTGTTGACCACACACTTTTTATATATCATATTGCAATTTTTACTGCAAACAGAGGAGCTTTCCTACTAATTTAATCTAATTATTGGAGAAACAATCTCATATCTTGATATTTCTCACAATACCTTAGTTGGAATTAAACATAATGTTCTTAATTAATCAAAAGGAAAAACGTACACTATATCTCAAAGGACATTCAAGTGAAATCAATTGATTGCAGCACTTAAAAATATTTTATATCGGGGCTGGGAAGGTGGCTCAGTGGTAGAGCGCTTGCCTTGCATGCCTGAGGCCTTGGGTTCGATTCCTCAGCACCACATAAGCAAAAAGAAGAAAAAAGCCAGAAGTGGCACTGTGGCTCAAGTGGTAGAGCACTAGCCTTGAGCTGAAGAGCTGAGGGACAGTGCTCAGGCCTAGAAGTTCAGGCCCCACGACCGGACCCCCCCAAAAAATATTTTATGCCAAATTACTACAAGATTCTGATTAAAACCGAAAAATTTGAAGTGTTCTCAATTTCTGCTTCATTTAGACAAAGTACTTAAAGATGTCTTTGGTTTTCCATAAAGATATCGTATCCAAAAATTATCTATATTGTAGAAATTAGTTAACTATAGGCTACCTATAAATTCACATAGATGTTTCTCAATTCACTAGAGCAAAAGAACTATAAATTCTGACCTACATCTATAAATATCCCATGAAAATATCTAGAACATTCCACTTTTCTCAGAACAATGAAAGCTGCCAACAAAGTCGCTAATAGTGAGAGAAGAAAAAAGAGCAAGTTTGTGATGGCTGACATTTTACAAAAGCCTTATTAGCATATGGGTGCACACACAAAGCCATACAATGTTCAGGTTTACCTGGTAAGAAAAAGAACTCACCCCACAGAGGAAGATAGACTGAAGAATTACCTGAATGCATATCTTCTCACGTTTCCATTCATTTGCTTTGTGGAGTTTTCCTGGTGTCCCATTTCTCACTAAGTCAGACCTCAGGCATCCCAGCTGAATCACTGGCACCCAGGACTCAGGTAACACCATTACTCTGCTCTCCCTGTGCAAAAATCACCAACTAAATGAAAAAGAAAACAAAGTGGATTTCAGAGTCACATAAAAAAGAACCACACATACACACACACAAACACACACACACAGAACCACTTGCTTGGGGAGAAAGAAAACGTGAGTGTGTGTGTGTGTGTGTGTGTGTGTGTGTGTGTGTGTGTGTGTGTGTGTGTGTGTTTGTGTGTTGGTAGTGGTACTTAAACCCAGGACTTGGGAGCTATCCTTTAAGTACTACTCTTTAGTTTTTTTGCTCAAGGCCAGTGCTCTACCACTTGAACCACACTTCACTTTTAGCTTTTTAGTCATGAAGACAAGAGTATCGTAATGTTTCCTACCCAGGCTGGCTTTGAACCTTGATTCTTATATCTCAGCCTCCTAATAGCCAGAATTACAGGCATGATCCATTAATGAATGGCATCTGTGACAGACCAATGTATTGACTTCAAACAACAATACCAGCACAAAAACCAAAAGCAAAACCAAACTTTATAGCATATAAATATACTGATATCATATTAAACAAATATAATGAAATGTGGAGATCTTGGTAAAGGATATCAGAGAATGATTATCATTATTAGTTTTTCTGGCTAAAAAAACCTAAAATTACTTTCGTAAAAGTAAGATAACTACAGAAACCCCTGGTACCAAGGTATATGTTTCAAATAAAACACCTGTGGAGAACAAACTGAAAATGCAGAGGAAAACTAAGAATTTTAGAATTAAGTGATTGCTACACAGAAAGTATACATGATCATCTGTACCTTCAAACTCTTTCAACTAGGCTACATTACTGACACAAAAACTGTTCTTCTCATTACTCCTCATTTAAAAAGCAAGTCTACTTTATTCTCTTTAGGAATGCTTTGAATATTTGATTCACTTTTCCCAAAATGTCACTAACGAAACTCAGTCATTCAACAACTCCAAATTTTATATCTTAGCATTTAAATAATTATGTCATGTATCTTCTTTGGATTGGGAGTATCAGAACAACTTTTAACTTGTTCTTTTACCTTTGCTGTTGGGAAGGTGTATTTTCACAAAAGAGGACAGGGAAACACTTAGTAGATAACCTGATTTAAATGTAAGTGGCTAAAGCTACCAGAACAACTATGTTTATTGCAGCATTACTTACCATAGCTAAGATATGGAACCAACCCAGTTGCTCCTCAGTAGATGAATCTATTAAAACAATGTGATAGACATACATATATATCTATATATAATGGAATTCTATGCCTCCATCAGAAATACTGATATTGTCCCATTTGTTAGAAAATAGAAAGACTTGGAAAAATTATATTAAGGGAAGTAAGCCAGGAGCTAAGTAACATAGATCTCATTTTTTTCCTTATTTGCAATAGCTAGTATATATCTTGGACAAGCAGAAGTAGTCAAAAGCTATGTACATATGACCATATAAGATGATGTTAAGCAAAATTAACCCCAAGATAGGACACACGTGTTTTTTTTTCTTTCTTGCTATAGTTTTAAAGGTATTTATAATATACTATGTGATTTTTTTATTTCTTTGGTATGTTCTTCCCCCATGGTATAACCTCTGTTTTCACTCTGTTGATTCTGGTGCCCTGCATCTTATATATACATTTTTCTAATTTGGGGAGGGGAATGGAAAAAAAAAAACCAAAATGCTTAAATATGGATACCGATTAACCCATTGTAACAATGAGATGTGCAAGACACTAAGTCGAAAACGAACTTTACAACTTTGGGCGTGGGGGAGGGAATGGAAGAGTTAAGAAGGTGGATAGGGAAGGATGGTAGGGGAAAAACAATGGAGGGGGTAAAAATGCTCCATAGGAAATGTAGTCATTACCTTACTCATGTATCTGTAATCTCTCTGTACAGTATCTTTGCAATAAAAATAGATATTACTAAAAGGAAAACAATAAATTTAAGTGCTAACTTACTCAAGCGGATGAGATCTGAGGACCATGGTTTAAAACCAGCTCAAGCAGGAAAGAGAGAAACTCTTATCTCTAACTGAAAACCAAAAAGCTGGAAGATGTGACTCAAGTGGGAAGGTGCTAACCTTGAATAAGCAAAAATCGGGGGTGGGGACAGAGGACACCACCCAGGACCTAACTTCAAACCCAGTGACCACCACACATATACACAAAATTCTAACTAACAGCAATTCATATATACATCATCTGAACTGCCTAATTGGAAATATGCATAAGAATCTAAAAATATTTTATTTTAAGAAATACATTTTAATACGTTTTTACTGTAAAAATACTGTATATAGGTGTTACAGTTACATGAGCAAGGAAATGAGTACATTTCCTATCAAGCGTTGTTGCTTCCTTCTTTGTTTTACCCCTACCATCCCTTTCCTTCAACCTCTACAACTACACTCCTCCTCCCTCCCCCACCTAAATTGTAAAGTTCGTTTTTCTACATAGTGTCTTGTACATCTCATTGTTACAATGGATCAACCTGAATCACTATTTAAGCATTTTGTTTTTTTCCTCCCCTCCCAGGACACTGGCATCAAATACAGTGAAAATATGGGTAATACTGTAGGGGAGGAGCATACAAAGAAACAAAAAATCACATGGTACATTATAAATACGTTAGAAAAAATAGCAAGGGAATAAAACAACCTTTGTCGCTATCTTGGGGTCTTAACACGTCTTATGTGGTCATAAGAAATACATTAAAAAAAAAGAAATATATCAACACAAATTTTTATATTTGCAAAATCCATTTTTATTTGGAAACATGACATAATGTTTGAAAACTAAGCAAATAAAGGTTGATCCAAATATACATATACCTCTTTCAATAGCACACTTGTAATTTTCCCTTGGATTTTAAGAACAAGATAGTGTTGTTTACATCTTAATGAAAACCAGATGACCCAATAGTCAAAAACACATCAAGATAACAAACAAGGAATGCATAAGAACTATTTTTTCGAATCCTTGCTGAATGGTCTAATTTTCAATTTCATTGTAATTTCCCTTTCAGTACAATATGTAATTTGGAATTACAGAATTCCAACCTGTAAGTTTAATGTTCGGGATTTTGTGTTTCTCTCTCTCTCTCTCTCTCTCTCTCTCTCTCTCTCTCTCTCTCTCTCTCTCTCTCTTTCTCTCTCTATTTATTTAGGATTGTGCCCATAAATACTAAAGCATTATTTCTATAGTTTTGTAGTGTCATATATATATATAATTCTGAATAGAAAAATTAATAAACTATGTTCAATAAGAGATCCAAATGAGTTTTCTTATGTATTTGATCCCCAAGGACTTCAATTATGCAAAAATATTTGGTACATTACATATATTTATACCCATGTAACTACTGCTGTTTACAAGTATTCTGTAGTTTTCCCAACATTTTCAATCATGGTTAGAAATTGTACATAGTTGCCAAGCAACAGTGGGTCACGCCTATAATCCTAGCTACTCATGAGGCTGAGAGAACAGATTGCGGTTCAAAACCAGCCCATGCAGTAAAGTCCATGAGACTCTTATCTGCAATTAACCACCTGAAAACCAGAAGTGGCACTGTGGCTCAAGTTGTAGAGCACCAGCCTTAAGCTGAATAGCTGAGGGACAGTGCCTACGTCCAGAGGTCAAGCCCCAAGACCATAAAAACAAAAACAAACACAAAATTTTTTTTAATATGGTCAAAACACAGATAATAATTCTGGGAATATATTGGCTGGCACAGTTAATTCTTCCTTAAGCAAAAGTACTTTGTGTTTGGATTTAGAAACCCGATTATTAGATCATTTTTTCCATAACATCATTTTGGTGCAAGTTAAAGTGTTTGGCCTAAAAAAAGGAGGCTTTGTGATTGTTATGAAAATTTGTCTTAAATCATCACTGCAACTGAAGAGTGATCTCTTTTTTGGTGAAGTTCTTCACATGACTCAATGATTAAGTCGTCTAAGATGGCATACATTCACTCACAACCTTTCAACAAATCAAAGCAGTCAGACTGAGCATGGTGGTTATTACTAGTTTGGAATGTAGTATGCAAGATGGAATAGCAGGAACCTGAAGGGAGGCTTCAGATCACAGCAACTCACTTGGGTTGAACTCATGTCCCTGATGAATTGATGTTGAAGCCCTCACCACTAAGTTTCCAAGGTTATGCTGTAGGAAAATCCCTTCCCTGCAACAGCTGTATAGTGAGGAAAAGCCTGTCTTATCAAGTTCTACCAATATATTTGTTTCTAGACCATGACTATATATAGCTAGATTAATCAAAACCTAAAAATCTGAAACATTCCAATATGCTGGAATAAACTTTTCTTTCCATCCTACATTCAGATGTAGGGAGAATTTAAAAAGACGTTCTGGGGCTGGGTTATACTTCAGTGAGAGTACTTGCCTAGCTAATTAAACATCCTGAGTTCAATCATCAATAACACAAAAGAAGAGACAATATCAGATAGGTGGCAAAGCCCAAAAAGTGGGAAGTAATTCAAGTAAAACTCCTGAAATACAGACAGCTTCTCCTGGTATGTGTCAGGAAAGTTAGAAGAAGAAAGGCCACCCCCTTCACCTGCCATAGCTACCAAGTGTGTTAGAACTGGACCAATAAAACCTCAGGCAATCAACACTGAAGAAACAAAACCATAAAGGTTGTGGTTTGCTGCAGGGTATTGAGGGAGGCAGGAGGGAGAATTGGGAGAAGGAAGACTGGTAATGCCAGCAACAACATAGGTAAAATCGTCAGAGGCATTATCTTGTGTAGAACTTGGAGAGATGTACATGGGACAAAGGAGCAATTCCATTGACATATAGCTGCTGTATGTTAAAATGAACTTTGGAAGCTAATATCTCAATTGATAGACATATACCTTCAGTCAGAATGTATGGATGGATATATCCAAAAATAGGAAGAAAGTAATACCACAGAGCATAAACAGTTCAACTTGAGCAAAGTATTGGTCCCAGCTAATACACCAGAATGCTGATTCTTTACCTCCTTTCCGTGTATTCTCTGGATATGGTTATAATGTGTATGGCTTGGAAGTGAACTAAACATAACTGGTGCTGGGTAGAAGAACCTTATTTTTTGTTATGGAAGCTTGCTATTTTTATAACATGGTAACTGGATTTAACACAATCAAAGAACCATAGTAACTGATCTCCCCTTCCTGGATGAATGAGCAAATATAAATGATTAAATATTAATAACAGCATCCTTGTACATATCGAAATGGACACTGCCTGGCTGCTTTGGCATCTCCCTCTATGGAGCTCTCACCATTCAAACGTAACAGATTTGGTAAAATATTGTTAGGTTGAAATTTACTTGCCTTCATTCAGTCATCCAGTGATTGTGGGATATGTTTTTTGTTTTGTTGTTTTGATTTTTTCCCCTTCCTGCTCCCGTGCCTCCATTTTCAAATGATTTATAGCTGAAGATCAATAAGAGGATGAGTACTTAGAAGTGTCCCACTGATTGAAGGAAATATTCATGTGAATGTACACACAAAAGCACAAAACCCTTAATCCTCCTTTTGGTTCCTTCAGAGAGAAGGCTGTTGGGAACATACTTACCTTGAAAGGGGCCATCTGGCCATGGTACCTGGACTGACAGGGACCAAGAAGATGGAGGACTAGGAGGTGAAGAACAATAAGCCTTTGGGCAGGGAATTTTTGTAGCACCTAGAAGCTGTGTTCAAGCTCCAGCACTAGAAGAAGAAAGAGGTAAAGAAAAGGAAGCGGAAAAAACAAGGACCTAGTGTTTGAGCGCATTTATATATTAACTATGCCTCATGGGTAAAGGTGATATGACTCTGTAACCCCAGATGTGGCCCATTCTAACCTCCTGTCTTCACAATAAACCTCTTCCCAGGTGCCAGAGAATTATGCCCCTGCCAGGTGAATATGTAGAGTTCCTTTCTTCTAGTCTAAATTGTGGGGCATGGGAACTCTAACCTGCTAGGCTTAACCCCGACAGAGCACAGTTGATTATAGTACATGGAGAGAGACATACTTGACAGCCCTGTTTCCAGGTAAGTGTGCCCAACCCCTCTACTTGATCCCCTCTGCTAGGCTCCTTGTCCAATACTTCCCCCTCATCAGCCCACTTCCCGCTCCCACCTGCTGGCCCATGGTCACGCCGTCTTTCCTAAGCCCACCACCATGCTATGTCCTCTACTCCCACTTTTTGGACTGGACTGCTTCTTGAGGCCAGATACCCCCTCATAGCTGCATCCATTCTCCTAACCCAATCATCTCACAGCCAAACTTTTACCTCCACCCCCACCTTTCTGGCCCCACCCCTTCCAGCCCCACCCCTTCTGACCCCACTCCTTTCTCCTCACTGCCTGGCCCAGACCCTCCCGTGAAACACTTGCGTGGGATGGGGAATGTGTACTTGCCCAGAACTTACTACACAATGCTAGTTGCCAGAATATTCTGAACATGAGCTATAGCTGCCACAGAGAAGGAAGGCCCAGGTCAGAGTCGGCCCCTCCTACCTGCCTGGCTAAGGCCTGGACAGCCCCAGGGCTCTCTGTTTTACCTGAGTTCACTGGCAGTTGCAGGGATGGAGTTGCAGACATTGTCTCAATCTCCTCAACCAGTGCTGCATCTTCCTGAGGGATCTTCAGCTTCACTACCTGGATCTCCATCCTTCTACTGAGTGTGGGCCCAGCCACAGAAAATATCCCATGAGGACAGTGATTTGATGTTACAGAGCCCCCTCTCCTAACCCACTCTCTTTTCTATTTTCTTCTCTGCTCCCCTGTGGGAGCCTCCCATCTAAGCTCAGTTTCAACTGAAGTTTGCCCATACACTCTTGCTGGGCCCCAATATCCCCTGCCAGGTTCCCCCTTCCACCACCACCAGGCCCACCCCCATCCTATGCTCTTCATCACACTGGCCACCCATACTCCATTCTCTGGCCCTCCAGTGTCCCACAAACTTTCGTTGGGTTAGGGATGTGTGGACCCAGCTGCCAGAGACAACCCTAGAAAACCCAGTTCCATGGTAATGGGGCCTCACTCCCACCAATCTCCTCTTCCCCACACCTGTTGTTCTGAACCTCACCCTAAACCCGGCCCTGCCCCTCTCAGTGTAAGAAGTATCATGGGTGAGGGGATGTAGCTCCTCCATTGATGGAAGATAGGAGCTTAGAGTTCACCCCATCCCCTCATGGTCATGGTCTCAGTAGTCACGGTTTCTATGAAGCAACTGATGGATTGGAGCTGAGGAAGCCATCACCTTTCCCACCTCTGCATCTGTTCAGCGACGTGGTCCTCCAGAGCCTCTTAGGCTTCACCAGCCAGCCAACTTCCAATTAAAAGGTCAGTGTGGAGTCAACTGCTGGAGCCATCACCAAAGACCCAGATTCAATGTAAATGAGTTTTCAACTCTCACCCCCCTCCATTGCCCTTTACTCCATTCTCTCCTCTGCCCCCCAGCAGGAGCCATCCCTGGGACATGGTTCTTAAATGTTAAGTTGGCTGAACCCTTCTTCTTCTCTTCCTTTCTATTGCTAGGTTCTCCACCCATGCCCTCTTCCTCCCTACCCCCTACCACCCCCTTCCTCACCCCATGCTTCCCCTTCCCCCAACCAATTGTTTCCCCTGCCCACCCCAAACCATGATTCCTCACCCTAGGGGCTCCCCTATCCTTTACTTTCCTCACACCATCCCCCATCCCTTGCTTCCCCTGACACCCATTCCCACCTGCCCCCCATCCCTGCCCCTCCTGAGTGAAGGGATGTGTGTGGCATGCACATAGGTAAGCGATGTAATTGGACTGAACCGAGGTAGGACAGTCATTGGAGAAGGAAATCAGGGAATCAGTGTTTTCCCTGTCCACCATTCCACCTTGTAGCATGCTTAGTTGCTCAGTTCCACTGCATCTGCTGGTACTGGAGTTAATGTTGCTGCCTTTTCAACAACACCATGGGGTACCACCACTTTAATGATCAGTGTGGGCCCATCCGCAGGAGCCATCACTGGACAGCCCTGGATCAAGGTAAATGGGGCCTAATTCATCCCAGCTTTTCCCCTCTCCCTGCCCACCCTTATCCCCACTCACTTCAGACCCTATTGTCCCGCCCACTCTTCCCCTCCCTGTCCACCTCCTGGCTCAACCCCTCCTGTGAGAACATGATCGGGTGAGGGTATATGTGTGTGTGTGTCAACTCACAACACACAGAAGTGGTACCAGACTTGTCTGAACCCAGTTGTGAAGGCCACAGACTCAGGATAAATTCATATTAATATTACTGAAATGTATATCACAATATAAGCAACATAGGTATTTTAAGGAATAGATCATTAAAGCCTTAGATACCTAATGGATGAAGAATGGACTGTGCTCCACCTCCCCTCCCAGCAATGGCTTGTAGAGCTCCAGGTTTCCTTGTTTTCTCCATTTCCACTGGCATTCATGGGACTGGAGATGCAGTCCTTGCCTCCCTCTCTCAACAGGTTTTATGCCTGTCACAGCCACTTGGGAAGCCTGAGGGATCTTCAGCTATACTATATGAGCTTCCTGCTCAGTGTGCACCCAGCTGTGAGAGCAATCCTCAGAGGACCCCACGAGGTAAGTGAGACCCCTGTCCTTCATTCTTTGTTTTTCCATTTTTACTTCTGACCCTTGTGGCAGCCATTCCAGGACAGCTCTGTTTTGAGATGATTTGGTCCCACCCCCTCTCCCAGACTCCCATACCATCTGTCAGGCCTCCCTTCCACCAGTTTGAGCTGGACATGTGCTAAGCAGGTGCCAGAGAAAGAAGGCTGAGGATGGGATGTGCCCCACCTCCTCTCTTGGCTATGGCTTGTTTAGCTGAAGGTTATGGGGGTTATGTGTATTCATAATATGTTATTGGCTGCTTCATGCCAATTCACAATACCCTGAATACAGTATCCTCAAACTTGTCCTTCAAGTCAAATTCCATGAATTTATCCTACTATTCCAAATTACTAAAATTTATTGGATCTAGAAACCAAAAAAATAAAATCCACCTTGTTATTTTAGTAGCAATAGACATCATGAAAATAGATTTCCAGCTTTTGCTGGGTAGTTGGAGATAAGAATTTCAATCACGTTTTTTTTTTTTTTCGGTCATGGGGCTTGAACTCTGGGCCTGGGAGCTGTCCCTCAGCTCTTCAGCTCAAGGCAAGCACTCTACCACTTGAGCTACGGCGCCGCTTCCGGTTTTCTGGTGATTTATTGGAGATAGGAGTCTCGCGGTCTCTCCTGCCCGGGCTGGCTTTGAACCACGATCCTCAGATCTCAGCCTCCAGAGTAGCTAGGATTACAGGCATGAGCCACCAGCACCCGGCTCAATCACTTTCCTACGCAGGCTGGCTTTGAGTTGTGATCCTCATATGTCAACTTTCTAATTAGCTAATAATACACACATAAACCAATAACCAATGGCTCATTTGGAAACTATAATTTTCTCTTTCTCCCATCTTTGATTTATTTATTTATTTATTTTATTATTGTGAAAATATCATACAGAGGGGTTACAATTACATGGGCAAGATAGTGAGTACGTTTCTTATCAAGCATTGATGCCTCTTCCTTTGTTTCCCCATACCATCCCTTCCCCTCTCCACCGCCACACTCCCACACCTCCACACCCCCCTACCACCAGTCCTCGACCTCTCACCCCCCACCCCACCAAAGTCATAAAGTTCGTTTTTCAAAATAACATGTTGTACATCTCATTGTTGTAATAGGTCCACCTGTAACCCTATTTAAACAATTTGTTTTTTCCCTTCACAAATTATATCAACATCAAATACAGAGATATCAGGGCTTATAACATGGGGGAGGTACATACAAAGCAACAAATAAATCATCTTATAAAAAATGTTAGAAAAACTAGCAAGAAATAAAAATCATTTGCGTCCTTATCTTGGGGTTCATTTCACCTAACATCAACTTATCTGACCATTTCTGCTTGTCTCAGACATATACTAGTTATTGCAATTAAGGGAAACCGTGGGACGTATGTTTCTTTGGGCCTGGCTTACTTCACTTAATATAATTTATTACAAGTCTTTCCATGTACTAACAAATGGGGCACTGCATTCTTTCTGATGGAGGCATAGAATTCCATTGTATAACTGGAAACAAAGGAGGAGGCAATAATGCCTGACAAGAAATGTACTCATTACCTTGCCCATGTACTTGTAACCCCTCTGTACAGTATTTTCACAATAAAAAAATAAAAATAAAAAAAGACTTACAAAGAAACGTGTCTGAAGAGAAATGTAGGATGGCCAATAGACACATTTAGAAATGCTCAACATCCCTAGCCATAAAAGAAATGAAAATCAAAACAACATTGACAATCCACCTAACCCCAATCACAATGGCTATAATCAAGTACTCTAAAAACAATAGATGCTGGAGGGGATTTGGACAAAAAGAAACCCTACTGCATTGTTGGTGGGAGTGTAAACTTGTTCAACCACTTTGGAAAGCAGTATGGAGGTTCCTCCAAAAACTCCACATAGAGCTCCCCTATGACCCAGCAATCCCACTTTTGGGCATTTACCCAAATGATCACATCCAAGACCATACTAAAGCTACCAGCACAGCTATGTTTATTGCACCATTATTTACCATATCTAAGATATGGAACCAACCTAGGTGCCCCTCAGTAGATAAATGTATAAATCACACTTTTGCATGTAATTTATCATCTTAAGGAAAGAGTCTGCTTCTATATCTTTCATCCTATATGACAAACCCTTATTTTTTGCTTCTCTGTTTGCTGAATAAATGTATTCCTGGAAATAGGATATTCACAGCAAATCTGGGTTTAAATTCCACTTTTTATATTTCAAATATAATATAAACTTTGTTTTTACTAGTCATTTTCTAAAATTGAGTGATGTTCATGCACACTGATATTTTGGTGCCTTTAAGTAAATTGAGACTTGATGTGGTAGTTTTTGTGTCTAATTGACTTATCCATTAGATTATTCATTTATAAACATGTGCATTGCAGTTTTTATTCATTCATTTATTTCTTTTGTTGGTCTTGGGGCTTGAACTATGGGCTTGGGCGCTATTCCTCAGCTCTTCAGCTTAATGAGAACTCACTACTGCTTGAGCCACAGCACCATTTCTGGCTTTCTAGTGGTTTATTGGAGATAAGCGTCTCTCAGACTCTCCTACCCAGGATGGCTTTGATCTCAGCCTATTGAGTACCTAAGATTACAGGCGTGAGCAACTTACACTCGGCTTTTTAAAATTTATTTGTATAAAATAGTCGCCAAGGATTTACTTCAAATTGATAATGGGAGAGTTTTTCTTCCTGTTCCAAACTTTATATTTATTTCAGGAAAAGCACTAAAAATACATGATGTTTACTTGAGCAACATAAAAGATGGAAACATATTTCTAAAGAGAATGGATTTATTTATTAAAACATAGAAAAGAGTAAAATTATCAGTTTCTAGTTTGGTACTACATAAATTTCATGAGAATGTAGCTCATGATGAGAATCAGAGATAAATTCATATTAATATTACAGAGATTTACATCACAATATGAGCAATATAGGTATATTAAGGAATTGGTCATTCAAAGCCCTAGATACCTAATGGATGAAGAATAGAATTCAAACAAGTAGAGGTAAAGAATTTATCATGCAGCTATTATGATTGTATAATACAAATATGAAAGAAATGGAGCTTTTTCCTTTCTGAAGAAGAAAGTTTAGCAAGTAAGTTCAATGTAAGGCATCAGTTGAAATGAATCTAAAGTCTTTTACTCCAAGATATCCAGAGTACTCTACTCATCTTCTGAAGAGTAAATAAGTAATTATATTAATTACCTTTGCTTAATATTAATTTACTTGTAGCAAATAGGTTAAAATGTCTGTTCTCTTTCTTTCAATGTAGTAACATACATTTCATATTCTTTCTCTCTTCATACAAGCTTGACATCACTATTGCAAAGTAACACAAACAGAAAAACAAAAATCACCTGACACAATAATCACAAATCCTAAATTATGGAAAAAATCTATAATATAAAAATTAAGGGGCTGGGAAGGTGGCTCAGTGGTACAGCGCTTGTCTTGCATTCCTGAGGCCCTGGGTTCGAATCCTCAGCACCACATAAGCAAAAAGAAAAAAACCAGAAGTTGCAATGCCTAGAGTTCAGGCCCCATGACTGGACCCCCCCCCCAAAATTAAACCTGGTTGGTTCCGTGAAGATGGACGAGAAACTGGAGGCTAAACAAGCTCTCACATAGAAAGCAGTTTTAGTGTTCCTGTAAACAATCCTAGGCCAAAGAATTACACCAAGTGTGCCACCATAGTACAGAGAGTTTGGCTAGAGAGGGAAAATGCAGGCAAGGAGACAGATCTGAGCACTTGCCAGCAGTCACGGGTGAAGCAGCAGTGGCGGCAACCATACTCGTCATACTTACAATACAGAAAGTCCCGGACAAAGGTGCCAGATAGAGCGAGCAAGTGGATTCTACACAATACCAGCAAGAACTGACAAGGAGCAGATATCTTCATCCTGCAGATAGCAGACCAGAGACTACCCAGGAACCAAGACTCTGGGTGTGAGTAGAACCCTGACATCCTTACTCCTTCTCAGGGAGCAGAAGAGGGAAGGCCACCCCTCCAACGCCACAACTGAAGATCTCCATCTTTTTTTTTGTGAGAATACCATACAGAGGAGTTACAATTACATGGGGAAGATAATGAGTATATTTCTTATCAAGCATTGTTGTCTCCTTTTGTTTCCCCTTACCATGCCTTCCCATACTCTTCCCCTCCCCCCCAACGCTCCCCCTACCACCTACCAAAGTTGTAAAGTTCGTTTCTTTACATAACAACTTGTACATCTCATTGTTGCAATGGGTCCACCTGTATGCATAGTTAAACAATTTGTTTTTACACTTCCCCTCCACAAATTATACCAACATCAAATACAGTGAAAGCATAGGTTATACTATGGGGGAGGGACATACAAAACAACAAAGAAATCATCTTATAAATATGTTAGAAACATTTGCATGAAAGAAAAAAAAACATTTTGAGTAGTTATCTTGGGGTTCATTTCTGTAACACCAACTTATCTGACCTTTTCTGCTTGGCTCAGACATATACTAGATATTGCAAATATGGGAAACCATGGGACCTATGTTACTTTGGGCCTGGCTTACTTCACATAATATAATTTTTTCCAAGTCTTTCCATTTCCTAACAAATGGGGCAATGTCATTCTTTCTGATGGAGGCATAGAATTCCATTATGGACATATACCACATTTCCTAGATCCATTCATCTACTGAGGTGCATCTAGGTTGGTTCCATACCCTAGCTGTGGTAAATAATGCTGCAATAAACACAGTCATGCTGGTAGCTTTACTGTGGTCTTGTTTGTGATCATTTGGGTAAATGCCCAAAAGTGGGATTGCTGGGTCGTAGGGGAGCTCTATGTGGAGACTTCTGAGGAACCTCAATACTACTTTCCAAAGTGTTTGACCAAGTTTACACTCCCACCCACAATGGAGTATGGTTCCCTTCTGTCCACATCCCCTTCAGCGTCTGTTGTTATTAGAGTTCTTGATTATAGCCATGCTAACGGGTGAGGTGGTATCTCAATGTTGTTTTGATTTGCATTTCTTTTTTGGCTGGAGAGGTTGAATATTTCTTCATGTGTCTACTGGCCATCCTTCTTTCCTCTTCAGAGAAGTTTCTCTTTAAGTCTTTAGCCCACTGCTTTTCTGTATGCCAAAAATGAGAGAAGTGTTGCTGAAATCAGGAAAACAATTACATTCAGAATAGCAACAAAAAAATAAAATACCAAGGAATTAACTTAACCAAAGAAGTGAAGGACCTCTATGATGAAAACTTTAAAAACCTGAAAAAGGAAATCAAAACAGAACTTAGGAAGTGGCAAAACTCCCATGCTTGTTCCTGGATTGGAAAAATCAACATCGTGAAAATGGCAATACTTCCCAAGGCTATCTACAAATTCAGTGCAATACCTATCAATACTCCAACCGCATTCCTCAAGGAAATAGAAGAAGCAATCCAAAAATTCATATGTTACAATAAAAGATCCTTAATAGCAAAAACAATCCTTAACAGAAAGAACAGTGCTGGAGGAATATCAATACCAAATTTCAAATTCGAACAATGGAATAGAATTGAAAACCTAGAAATGAACCTAAAGACCTATAGCCATCTAATCTTTAATAAGGGAACTAAAAAAATAGAATAGAAGAAAGACAGCCTCATCAGTAAATTGTGCTAACAAAATTGGTTAACTACTTGTAGAAAACTAAAGCTAGATCCTTATATATCACCCTGCACCAGAATCAACTCCAAATGGATCAAAGACTTTGGCGTCAAAGCAGACACTCTGAAAACATTACAGGATGGAATTGGAGAAACCCTAGGTCTCCTTGGCACAGGCTGAAATTTTCTTAATAGAGACTCAGAAACACAACAAATCAAAGAAAGGGTGGACAAATGGGATTGCATGAAATTGCAGAGCTTCTGCATGGCATAGACATAGCTTGAAAGAACAATAGAAAGCCCACAGATTGGGAGAAGATCTTCAGTAGCAATACAACAGACAAGGGTTTCATATGTAAAACATACCTGGAACTTAAAAAACTAAATCCCCCAAAAACAAATCTTCAAAGAAACAAGATCTCCATCTTGATGGAAATCTAGCTAGCTGCCCGGCTGAGCAGCTAGCTTCAACTCAGGCCTTGGAAGAAAACAAAAGAGTCATTTAGCTAGTCACAGGAACCTGACCTGACCTGCCATGATCAGCTCCACCTAGGGGAAAGTAACCAAGCCCAGGCAATAGAAGCTCCACCCCCTCAGGAGTCGCTTTCTTCACTGTGTAAAGAGAGCCAGAGACTGCCCCTCCCTACAGCATATTAGACAATTAAATGAAATTCAGTAAACCTAAACCCTGACAATGGCTCCAGGCTGGGCTCTGTGAGTGTCTCAGAAGCTAGCCCCCCAAGGAAAACCTATTGTTTGCTGAAAGGCCTCAACTCTACCCAGAACCAAGCCTAATCACAGCATCTCCCAACTAGAGGAGAGAGCCATCTTCCTGTTTTGTGATACTCAAAGCAGATCTCCCTCCCACTGAACTAGCCTGGGAGGAGGATTACAAAATCCTGGGTAAAGCAGAGCATTTTTCTGCCTGCTCAGACAAACTGACTTAAGAAACCAATCAAAGCTTGGGAAAACCAAACACCACAGCAGACCAGAGACTCAACCAAGAGAGTTGATACAGACAAAAGTGAGAAACAGGATCTTCCTCTTCACCTCCCCCGATAAAAAAAACAAATCAAAGAACTATTTTTTGCCTATTTTTTTAATTTTTAATTGTTTAAAATTGTTTTCTATTAATCTTTTATTTTTCCTCTTAAAATTTTTATTTAGGTGTATATATATGTGTGCTGTTTTTTTCTCTACTGACCTTTCAGTCCTTTTTTTTCTTTCTCATTTTCATTTTTCTTCTCTTTTGTCCTTTTGTGCGTGACTTAATTGCTGTTCTGCTCATCCTCAGATATATCCGTCATCAATTATTACACCTTATCGACCATTCTGTACACACTTAATACAGAAATTTATTACTCAATTCAAATAATCTCAGGCTTAAATTCCTTAGTAGCAGTATTATATCTTTATGCCTATATAATTTTTTAAGAATGAGATGTTCAAGAATGAGATGTACAAGATGTATAAGTATTATATCTTTATGCCTATATAATTTTTTAAGAATGAGATGTACAAGTCATTATGTGGAAAAAGGAACTTTAGAATTTTGGTGGGTGGAAGGTTTGGTTGGGGGGGTGGGAGGAGGATGGGAAGAGATGGGAATGGGAAACAAAGGAGGAAACTACAATGCTTGATAAGAAATGTACTCATTATCTTGCCCATGTAATTGTAACCCCTCTGTACATTATTTTCACAATAAAAAAATAAAAAAAAGAATTTTTATTTTTTAGTTTTTCAAGTGTCCATTCAATCCCACTCCTCCTCTCACCCTATCCTCATTCTTCTCTCAATTTCACCTTTAAAATTAGATAATCTTCAAGTTTCAATTTTCAAATTAATCTTTTGTTTTTTCATTTTTTCTCGTCTCTTTTTTTTTCTCTCTCCTATCATTTTGTCCAGCATATTTCCCTCTTTGAGATTTGGACTTGGTTAATTTCCCTCTCCTTTGACATTTCCCCATCCATTTAATCCTAATTTTCACCATATTTCTCCCTAAACCTAATAATTTCTGGTTTGCCAAATTCTTCCGTGCTGCTCTTAGCCCATTAATCCATAGTTGTTTGATGTTGAATAGATTTTATCTGTTAAACTATATTGTAGCTGAAGCCTTTTGACTGTGCAACTATAGGACTCTGGGTGATGCTTGCCTTAAAATAGTTTTCTAGCACAAAATTGGTGTTACTTTCATACCAAATGGGCAGAACAATCCGGAAAAATGGCAAGTTCTGGTATCTCCACTCCCACTCACGGTAATCAGGTGACAGAACAAATAATGAATAATCCAGAGGAGAGTTCCCAAAAAGCTGTACAAACAATACTGGTAAAGATGGTAAATGAAAAGATCGAAAACCTTCAAAGACTGAGTGTGAGCCTGATAGGGAGAGAGAGGATGCAAACCAAAGATCAAAACAGGAATCTCTTAAGTGTGAGGAAGCTACTCAATGAGTGATTCAGGAATTGCATGAGCAGGTAGAGAACACTCAAAGAGAAATAAATGAATTGTGTAAGCAGGCTGAGAGCAGTCAAAGAGATAGATAAGGATTGCATGAGCAGGCTGAGAACAGTTAAAAAGAATTATAGGAATTGCATGAACGTGAGGAAGCTAACCAAAGAGTAATACAGGAATTGCGAGAGCGGGATGAGAATAGACAAAGATCGATAGAGGAATTCATGTAATACATAAGCAGACAACTGAAAAAATTCAGGAAGACCACAAAAGGAATGCTGAATGGAGCCACACAGAAGGAATCGAAGTCCAAGGAAACCATAAACAATCAACTAAGTGATTTGAGAATAAACACGGAACACCAAAGTAAGGAAGTAAAAAAATTATACAAGATCTAAAAAAAGCTCCAACAAAGAATTGGAAGCCACCAAAACTAAAGCCATTTCCTCTTAACTCAGGAATAAGACAAGGATGTCCACTCTCTCCACTCCTCTTCAATCTAGTATTAGAATGCCTAGCTACAGCAATAAGACAAGATGCAAACATAAAGGGGATCCAAATAGAGAAAGAAGAAATAAAACTCTCCCTCTTTGCAGATGACATGATCTTGTATATAAAAAGTCCCATAGACTCCACTCCCAAATTACTCAAGCTGATTCAAAACTTTGGCAAAGTAGCAGGATATAAAATTAACCTCCAAAAATCAATGGCTGTTCTGTATGCCAACAATGAGAAAAGTGGGGCTGAAATTGGGAAAGCAACTCCATTGGTAATAGCCCCACAAAAAATTAAATACCTAGTAATTAACTTAACCAAAGAAGTGAAGGACCTCTATGATGAAAACTTTAAAAGCTTGAAAAAGGATATCAAACCTGAACTTAGAAAATGGCAAAAACTCCTATGCTCCTGGATTGGAAAGATCAACATCGTGAAAATGGCAATACTTCCCAAGGCTATCTACAAATTCAATGTGATACCTATCAAAATTCCAAACTCATTCTTCAAGGAAATAGAAGAGGCAATCCAAAAATTCATATGGAACAATAAAAGACCCCGAATAGCAAAAACGCTCCTCAACGGAAAGAACACTTATGGAGGAATATCAATACCAAATTTCAAACTCTACTATAAAGCCATAGGAATCAAACCAGCTTGGTACTGGCACAAGAACAGAACTCAGGACCAATGGAATACAATTGAAAACCCAGAAATGAACCTACAGACATATAGCCATCTAATCTTTGATAATGGAGCTCAAAAAATAGAATGGAAGAAAGACAGCCTCTTCAGTAAATGGTTCTGGCAAAATTGGTTAACTATTTGTAGAAAACTAAAGCTAGATACTTATATCTAGCACCAGAATCAACTCCAAAATGTATCAAAGACCTCAGAGTCAAAGCAGACACTCTGAGAACATTACAGGATGGAATAGGAGAAACCCTAGGTCTTGTTGGCACAGGCTGAAATTTTCTTAATAGAGACTCGGAAACACAACAAATCAAAGAAAGGTTGGACAAATGGGATTTCTTGAAGTTGCAGAGCTTCTGCATGGCAAAGGACATAGCTAGAAGATCAATAGAAAGCCCACGTAGAAGATCTTCACTAGCCATAAAACGGACAAGGGTCTCATATCTAAAATGTACGTGGAACTCATAATATTAAATTCCCCAAGAGGAAATCCTCAAAGAAACAACTCCCCAATAAATAAGTGGTCTAAAGACTTAAAGAGTTCTTGTTTATAGCCATTCTAACTGGGGTGAGGTGGTATATCAATGTAGTTTTGATTTCCATTTCTTTTACGGCTAGGGAGGTTGAGCATTTCTTCATGTGTCTATTGGTCATCCTTCTTTCTTCTTCAGAGAAGTTTCTCTTCAAGTCTTTAGCCCACTTATTTATTAGGCAGTTGTTTCTTTGATGATTTGGTGTTGGGGATTTAATTTTTTGAGTTCCAAGTATATTTTAGATATGAGACCCTTGTCCGTTGTATGGCTAGTGAAGATCTTCTCCCTATCTGTGCGCTTTCTATTGATCTTGCTAGCTATGTCCTTTGCCATGCAGAAGCTTTGCAACTTCATGCAATCCCATTTGTCCAATCTTTCTTTGATTTGTTGTGTTTCCGGGTCTTTATTTAGAAAATTTCGGCCTGAGCCAAGGAAACCTAGGGTTTCTCCTATTCCATCCTGTAATGTTTTCAGAGTGTCTGCTTTGACCCCGAGGTCTTTGATTCATTTGGAGTTGATTCTGATACAGGGTGATATATAAAGATCTAGCTTTAGTTTTCTACAAGTAGTTAACCAATTTTGCCAACACCATTTACTGAACAGGCTGTCTTTCTTCCATTCTATTATTTTAGCTCCCTTATCGAAGACTACTTATCTATAGGTCTGTAGGTTCATTTCTGGGTTTTCAATTGTATTCCATTGGTCCTGAGGTCTATTCTTATGCCAGTACCAAGCTGTTTTGATTACTATGGCTTTATAGTGGAGTTTGAAATTTGGTATTGATATTCCACCAGCAGTGTTCTTTCCGTTGAGGAGCGTTTTTGCTATTCGGGGTCTTTTATTGTTCCATATGAATTTTTGGATTGCCTCTTCTATTTCCTTGAAGAATGAGTTTGGAATTTTGATAGGTATCACATTGAATTTGTAGATAGCCTTGGGAAGTATTGCCATTTTCACGATGTTGATCTTTCCAGTCCAGGAGCATGGGAGGTTTTTGCGTTTTTCTAAGTTTTGTTTTGATTTCCTTTTTCAAGATTTTATAGTTTTCATCATAGACAACAACAGATGCTGGAGGGGATGTGGACAGAAGGGAACCTTACTTCATTGTTGGTGGGACTGTAAATATGTTCAACCACATTGGAAAACAGTATGGAGGTTCCTGAAAAGACTTCACATTGAGCTCCCCTATGACCCAGCAATCCCACTTTTGGGCATTTACCCAAATGTTTTCAAACAAGACCACACTAAAGCTACCAGCACATCTGTGTTTATTGCCACATTATTTACCATAGCTAAGATATGGAACCAAACCAGATGCCCCTCAGTAGATGAATGGATCAAGAAAATGTGGTATATATACACAATGGAATTCTATGCCTCCATCAGAAAGAATGACATTTCCCAATTTGCTAGGAAATGGAAAGTCTTGGAATACATTATATTAAGTGAAGTAGGTAAAGCCCAAAGAAACATGATTTCCCTTATTTGTAATATCTGGTATATGTATGAGTCAAGCGGAAAAAGTCAGATAATGTGATGTTAGGAAAATGAACCCTTAGATGTGTATTTAAATGTTTTTTTTTCTTTCATGCATTTGTTTCTAACGCATTTATAAGATTATTTCTTTGTTGCTTTCACTTTATTTAATGTCAGTATAATTTGTGGAGGAGATGGGGGAAAACAAGTCGTTTAAGGATACAAGTGGACCAGTTGCAACTATGAGAAGTACAAGTTGTCATGTCGAAAAGGAACTTTACAACTTTGGTGGGGGGGGGGAGAGATTGGTTGGGTGGGCAGGGGGAGGCAGGAAAGGGATTTGAAGGGTAAACAAAGGAGGAGGCTGCAATGTTTGATAAGAAATGTACTCATTACCTTGCCCATGTAATTGTAACCCTTTTGTACTGTATGTTTACAAAAAATTAAAATTAAAAAAAAAGACTTAAAGAGAAACTTTTCTGAAGAGGAAAGAAGGATGGCCAATAGACACATGAAGAAATGCTCAACCTCCCTAGCCATAAAAGAAATGCAATTCAAAACAACATTAAGATACGACCTCACCCCAGTTAGAATGGCAGAAATCAAGAACTCTAATAACAACAGATGCTGGAAGGGATGTGCACAGAAGGGAACCCTACTGCATTGTTGGTGGGAGTGTAAACTTGTTCAACCACTTTGGAAAGTGGTATGGAGGTTCCTCAAAAGTCTCCACATAGAGCTCCCCTATGACCCAGCAATCACACTTTTGGGCATTTACCCAAATGTTTACAAACAAGACCACACTAAAGCTACCAGCAGAACTATGTTCATTGCAGTATTATTTACTATAGCTAAGATATGGAATAAACCCAGATGCCCCTTGGTAGATGAATGGATCAAGAAATTGTGGTATATATACACAATGGAATTCTATGCCTCCATCAGAAAGAATGATTTTGCCCCATTTGTTAGGAAATGGAAAGGCTTGGAAAAAATTATGTTAAGTGAAGTAAGCCAAGCCTTAAGAAACATAGGTCCCATGATTTCCCTTATTTGCAATATGTAGTATATGTCTGAGTCAAGCAGAAAAGGTCAGATAAGGTGATGTTAGGGAAATGAACCCTAAGATATGTATTCAAATGTTTTTTTTTTCTTTCATGAGATTGTTTCTAATGCATTTATAAGATTATTTCTTTGATGCTTTGAATGTCCCTCCCCCACAGTTTAATCCCTGCTTTCACTATATTTGATGTGGGTATAATTTGTGGAGGGGAAGGGGAAAATCAAGTTGTTTAAATAAGGATAGAGGTGGACCGGTTGCAACAGTGAGAAATACAAGTCGTTATGTCGAAAATGAACTTTACGACTTTGGTGGAGGGGGCAGTGTGGAGGATTGGTTGGAGGGGCCGAGGGAGGATGGGAAGGGATGGAAACGGGGAAAAAAAAGAGGAGGCTACAATGGTTGATAAGAAATGTACTCACTATTTTGCCCATATAATTGTAACCCCTCTGTACAGTATTTTCACAATAAAAAAAAAAAAAGAACCACAGGGTTATCTCAATAGATGCAGAAAAAGCATTTGCCAAGATCCCACCTCCCTTTATGATAATGGTTCTAAAAAAATTAGGAATACATGGAACATTCCTATAGCCAGTGACCTACAGCCAGCATTATACTTAATGGTGAAAAATTAAAGCCATTTCTTCTTAACTCAGGAACGAGAAAAGGATGTCCACTCTCTCCACTTCTCTTTAATCAACTATTAGAATGCTTAGCTATAGCAATGGGACAAGATGGAAACATAAAAGCGATCCAAATTCGGAAAGATGAAGTAAAGCTCTCCCACTGTGCAGATGACATGATCTTTATATTTTTCATTTTATTTTTTATTGTGAAAATACTGTACCGAAGGTTTACAATTACATCGGCAAGATAATGAGTACATTTCTTATCAAGCATTGTAGCCTCCTCCTTTGTTTCCCCTTCCCATCCCTTCCCATCCTCCCCCTGCTCCCTCGCCCAATCCTTCCCCCTCCCCCCGCACCAAAGTTCTAAAGTTCGTTTTCGACATAACGACTTGTACATCTCATTGTTGCAATGGGTCCACCTGTATCCCTATTTAAACGATTTGTTTTCCCCTTCCCCTCCACAAATTATACCGACATCAAATACAGTGAATGCAGGGGTTATACTGTGGGGGAGGGACATAAAAAGCAACAAAGAAATAATCTTATAAATGTGTTAGAAACAATTGCATGAAAGAAAGAAAAACATTTGAATACATATATTATAGTTCATTTCCCTAACATCACCTTATCTGACCTTTGCTGCTTGACTCAGACATATAGTAGATATTCCAATAAGGGAAACCATGGGACCTATGTTTCTTTGGGCATGGCTTACTTCACTTCACTATGTTTATGGCGGCATTATTTACTATAGCTAAGATATGGAACCAACCCAGATGCCCCTCAATAGATGAATGGATCAAGAAAATGTAGTGTGTACACACACACACACACACACACACACACACACACACACACAATGGAATTCTATGTCTCCATCAGAAAGCATGACATTGCCCCATTTGTTAGGAAATGGAAAGGCTTGGAAAAAATTATATTAAGTGAAGCAAGCCAGTCCTAAATATGTCATGATCTTGTATTTAAAGAATCCAACGAACTCCAATCCAAAATTAACCAAGCTGAATTAAAAGTTTGGCAAAGTATGGGCTGAGAACGTGGCTCAGTGGTAGAGCCTGGGTTCATGCCTGAGGCCCTGGGTTCAATTCCTCAGCACCATATAAGCAAAAAGAAAAAAGCCGGAAGTGGCGCTGTGGCTCAAGTGGTAGAGCGCTAGCCTTGAGCTGAAGAGCTGAGGGACAGTGCCCAGGCCCAGAGTTCAGGCCCCACGACTGGACTCCCCAAAAAAAAAAAAAAAAAGTTTGGCAAAGTAGCAGGGATAAAATTATCCTCAAAAATCAATGGCTTTTCTCTATGCCAACAATGAGAAAAGTGTAGCTGAAATCAGGAAAGTAACTCTATTTGGAATAGTACCACAAAAAATAAAATACGTAGGTATTCACTTAACCAAGGAAGTGAAGGCCCTCTATGATAAAAACTTTAAAAACCTGAAAAAAGAAATCAAAACAGAACTAAGAAAGTGGAAAAACTTCTCATGCTCCTTGACTGGAAGGATTAACATCGTGAAAATAGGAATACTTCCCTAGTCAATCTATAAATTCAATGCGATACCTATCAATATTCCACCCCCATTCTTCAAGGAAATAGAAGAAGTAATCCAAAAATACATATGGAACAATAAAAGATCCCAAAGAACAAAAACTATCTTTAACAGAAATAACAGTGTTGGAGTAACATAAATACCAAATTTCAAACTACAAAGCATAGTAATCAAAACAGCTTGGTATTGCCACAAGAACAGACCCCAGGACCAGTAGAACAGAATGGAAAACCCAGAAATGAACCAACAGACCTATAGAGTTTAATCTTCGATATGGGAGCTAAAAATTAGAATGGAAAAAGACAGCCTCTTCAGTAAATAGTGGCAGCAAAACTTGTTAATCACTTATAGAAAAATGAAGCTAGATCCTTATATGTCACCCTGCACCAGAATCAACTCCAAATGTATCAAAGACCTCAGAGTCAAAGCAGACACTCTGAGAACATTTCAGGATGGAATAGGAGAAACCCTAGCTGTCTTTGGCACAGGGCCTAATTTTCTTAAAAGAGACCCAGAAACACAACAAATCAAAGAAAGGTTGGGCAAATGGGATTGCATGAAATTTCAGAGCTTTTGCATGATAAAGAAATAGCTAGCAATTTCAATTGAAAGGCCACGGATTTGGAGAAAATCATCACCAGCCATACAAAGGACAATGGTCTAATATCTAAAAGATACTTGGAACTCAATAAATTTAATCCCCAAAAAACAAATCCTCAAACAAACAACTCTCCAATAAATAAGTGGGTAAAGACTTACAAAGAAATTCTCTGAAGAGGAAAGTAGGATGACTAATCCACATCTGAAGAAATATTCAACCTCTCTAACCCTAAAAGAAATGCAAGTTAAAACTACAATGAGATACTACATCACCCCAGTTAGAATGGCTATAATCAAGAACTCTAATAACAACAGATAGTGAAGGGGATGTGGACAGAAAAGAACTTTACTGCATTGTTGGTGGGAATGTAAACTTGTTCTGCCACTTTGAAAGTCATATGGTGGTTCCTCAAAAGACTCCACATAGAGCTCCTCTATTACCCAGCAATGCCACTTTTGGGCATTTACCCAAATGATCACAAACAAGATCATACTAAAGCTACCAGTACAACTATGTTTATTGTAGCATTATTTACCTAGCTAAGATATGGAACCAAACCAGATGCTCCTCAGTAGATGAATGGTATACATACACAATGGAATTCTATGCCTCTATCAGAAAGAATGGCATTGCCCCATTTGTAGGGAAATGGAAAGACTTGGAAAAAATTATATTAAGTGAAGTAAGCCAGGTCCAATGAAATCATAGGCCCCTGGTTTCCCTTATTTGCAATAACTAGTATATGTCTGGGACAAGCAGAAAAGGTAAGATAAGTTGATGTTAGGTGAAATGAACCCCAAGATAAGTATTCAAATGTTTTTTTTCTTTTATGCGATTGTTTCTAACACATTTATAATATGTATGTCCCTCCCCCACGGTATAACCCCTGTTTTCACTGTATTTTATATTGGTATAATTCGTGGAGGTGAAGGGAAAAAAACAAACCGTTTAAATACGGATACTGGTGGACTTATTGAAACAATGAGATGTACACGTCGTTATATCAAAAAACGAACTTTACAATTTTGGCATGGGGATAATAGAGAGCGAAGAGGGGGAGATTATAAGAGATACGAAGGGGAAACAAAGGAGGAGGCAACAATGCTTAGTAAGAAATGTACTCATTATCTGTTCAGTATTCAAATACTGTTCAGTATTTTCACAATAAAAAATGTACTCATTACCTTGCCCATGTAATTGTAACCCTTCGGCACGTATTTTCACAATACAAAATAAAAAATAAAAAAGAAATGCAAATCAAAACAACATTGAAGTACCACCTCACCCAATCAGAATGGCTATAGTCAAGAACTCTAATAACAAAATATGCCAGAAGGGATGTGGACAGAAGGGAATCCTACTGCGTTGTTGGTGGGAGTGTAAACTTATTCAACCACTTGAAAAGTAGTATGGAGGTTCCTCAAAAGACTCCACATAGAGCTCCCCTATGACCCAGCAATCTCACTTTTGGGCATTTACCCCAATGAAAACAAACAAGACCAAACTAAAGTTACCAGCACAATTATGTTTATTGCAGCATCATTTACCATGGCTAAGATATGGAACCAACCCACATGCTCCTCAGTAGATAAATGGACATGAAAATGTGGTATATATACACAATGGAATACTATGCCTCCATCAGAAAGAATGACATTGGCCCATTTGTTAGGAAATAGAAAGACTTGGAAAAAATTATACTAAGTGAAGTAAGCCAGGCCCAAAGAAACATAGTTCCCATGGTTTTCATTATTTGCAATTACTAGTATATGTCTGAAACAAGCAGAAAAGGTCAGATAAGTTGATGTTAGGTGAAATGAACCCCAAGATAGGGACTCAAATGTTTTTTTGTTCAGATTTATTTTAATGTTTTTATGGAGGGGAAGGGAAAACACAAATTGTTTAAATAAGGTTCAAGTTGGACCTATTGCAACAATGAGATGTATAAGAGGTTATATAGAAAGACGAACTTTACAAGTTTGGTGCTGTGGAGGGGGGCGGGAGGATCGGGGGGAGAGATTGGAAGGGATTGTAAGGGGAAACAAAGATGGAGGCAACGATGCTTGATAAGAATTATACTCATTACCTTGCTCATGTAATTGTAACTCCTCTGTACATAATCTTCACAATAAAAAAAGGAATATGGAAAAATCAAATTTTGGATTCTGCGAATTTTACAGAAACATAATTATATACCTATCTCTTTTTGTGTTGAAATAGCAAACAAATTAATTGCTTGAAAACAGGTTACAACAGTTTTTACTTGAAAATAGTTACTGCAAATAATATTAATAATTGTCCATCTGTATGTACAAATGATACAAATTATTATAATATGCATCTTGCTTTTAATTTTTTATGTTTTCACTGGCAATTGTTCAAATGTGTCTCATATTCAAGGAAGATTTCCCCGAGTAGATTCCTAAGGATATATTGCCACACATGTTAGCAAGTAATAAAGTTCCTCAGAGATCAATGTCTATTACTGAGCAAATGTCTTTCAGGTTTTGCCATTACTTATATTTCAAATATGAAAACCCTAGACACTGTAATATTTACTTTAAAAACCAAATTTTATCTTATACTGGCAGTGAATGAAAATTTTCAAATGGAGAGAAAAGAAAAGCAAAACAGTATCACATCAAATGAGGGTAGGCCAAAAAAAAAAAAAAGACAACACAGTCAGGAAAATCTTTCTGTTGTTTAGCTCAAAGTAGATATGGTATGAAGTGGCAACTCCACTCTGACAACTCAGAATGCTGAAAGGTGGCCACAGAGGGTTAAAACAGACAATTCGTGAGAGGGTTAAGAGACTGGAGTACCACAATCCTTCTTTAATGCTGGAAATGCTGAAATTTCAGTGCTGTTGACCTTGAAGGCAATGTTAATGTGTACATCATGTCTAGACTTTTTCTGGTTGCAATATCCTGTTTCAAAACAATAAGGGAAAAAGTGTCTCTTACAAACTGTGTTTTGGTTCTGATTGTAATCCTAATATAGATGCTTTATTTGTTTTCTAGATCATGGGGCTTGAACTCTAGGCATCAGCACTGTTCCTGAGGTCTTCAGCTCAAGGCTAGTGTTCTACCAATTAAGCCATAACACCAGTTCGATTTTCTGGTGATTAATTTGAGACGAGTGTCTTAATGACTTTCCTGACCAGGCTGGCTTTGAGCTACAATCCTCATATCTTTGTCTCCTGATTAGTTAGGACTATGGGCATGAGCAACTGGTACCCAGCTAGATGTTTTATTTTTTTGCATGTATCCATGGTTACTTGCCCTATGTAAATTCAAGCAAATATGCTTGATTGTGGAGACTCAGGGCCCAAGTGCTAGTTAGCCTTGAGACCCCTGGTTTCACACTATCTTTCTATTTGTTTATATGATTACCAACAATTTTCCTTTACAATGATTAAGAGAAAAGTGAATTCTTAGAGCCACATCAGCAAAGGAAAATTGATCAGTAAGAAAAACTGGTTCCCAGACAGAGCATTTGAAGAAAAGATAACAAGGAGAGATAATTGGAGGGAAGAGGGAATGAGAAAAAGGAAAAAGACAGAGAGAAAAGGAGACAAATTAGAAAGAAGGAGGCAAGGAAAGCTAATAAGCAGGAAACAGACTGAAGAGAGAAAATCAAGGAAATAAAGTATCACAGACTTTACTGCTCAGACTGGCCATGAACCTTGACCCTCTGATCTCAATCTCTTTAGTAGTTAGGATTTCAGGTGTGAGCCAATTACACCTTGCTGGGAACCTGCTCCTTTATGAAGGAAGGCATTCTGATTAACTCCATTTTCCAGATATAGAAACAGAGGCAAACAAATTAAAATGACTTGTCTATGATGTCACACGTTAGTAAATGCTGGAGCTGGGTCTTTTATCCTGGTCTTTCCAATGGCAAATCTCACCCTCAAATAATACTCCATGTGTTGCCTTTGTTATCCCCTACCCTCACATTCCTGTAGCAAGGAATCAAAAACACCCCCAGGTGTGATTACATACAGGTTTTGTCTAATGAAGAGAGTGCCTGGGTTTGAGTCTCATCTTCACTACTGAAGTTGGATTGAGAGGTTTGTTGGGCCGGGATTAAAGATTTGAGTTTTTGGCCCTGGCAAATCATTGGTTTTGTTCCAGTAGCCTGGTCTGTAAGACTAAGATAATGATTACCTATCTCATAGGTTTATTACCAAGTTCACAAAGAAAAAGGTGGGTTGGTGCCTAGCATATACTCAGCAACCCATTGATGTCAGCTGCTTATTTCATTGAGTAAAGATGGCAGCCTATGGCTGGGTGTCCAGTTCAGTAGTAAAGCCTATACTTATTTAGCATGGTGTGGAGGAGGAAGTTTGGGAGGGGACAGGAGGAAGAATCAAGAAGAAGGAAGAAGAAATGGTAGAATGTGACCAGGCACCAGCAGCTCAAGCCTATAATCCTAGCTACTTAGGAGGCTAAGATCTGTGGACGGTGGTTCAACCCAGCCTGGGCAGAGAAGTCTCTGAGACTCTCAAGTCTAATAAAGTACTCAAAAAAAGCTGGAAATGGCATTGTTGCTCAAGGGGTAGAACACTACCCTTGATTGAGCACAATTTGGCTAAGGGACAGTGCTCAACCAATGAGTTCCAGTTCCAGGCATGGCTAAATCAATCAGTCAATCAATAAAACAAGGAGTACAAGTGGAAGATTGGGTTGTGTGTTAGCCATGTATTTTTTTCTTGCTATGACAAAATATTTGACAGAAATATCTTAGGAAGTTATTTTGTTCAGTGTCATAGATTTCAGGCATTCATGGCAGAGCAGAACACGGAGGACATGGAGCAGGGGGAGGGGTAAGAGAGGGAAAGGGAGTGCTTCGATGGGAGGATTCTCTTTTCTCCTCATTAACTCCATATGGAAAGCCAGCCTATCGGATTGTGCCACCCATGTGCAGGAGGGATATCTGCTTCAGTTAATCTGTTATGGAAACCCCCCAAACACACCCAGAGTTATGCTTTACTTATTAGCTGGGCGCATCTAAACCTAATCAAATCAATCCCATTGAAGTTCATCCTCAAGATTAACCATCACAGCTATCAATTACATTTGCCTCCAAATTTACATTCCTTGTTATATCTCACCAATCATTTATCATTCTTGTTTTTTCACTTTTAGGCTACTTTGTGTGTGTGTGTGTGTGTGTGTGTGTGTGTGTGTGTGTGTGTGTGTATGTGTGTATCCTACTTAATGGTGAAACCACATATACTTTTCTCCTAAAATCAGCAACAAGGTTACCATATCTACTGTCACCACTTGTAAGTTGCAGGAACTAGATTTGCAAGGAAAATCAATTTGACAATAGAAATGTCCATATCTGTGTTGATAGGAAGGAGTGTAATTATCTTTTTTGCAGATAATATTATCTTTTTTTATTCCATCCTAAGCCTAGAACTCAGCGATTGTGTTTTGTCCCTGAGCTTTTTACTCAAGGCTAGAGTTCTACCCCTTGAACTGCAACTCCACCTCTGGTTTTTTAACTGTTAATTGGAAATAAGAATCTCAAGAGTCTTACATACTTCTTTGTCCATTCTGGCTTCCAACTGCAATCCTCAGAAATCAGCTTCCTGAGTAGCGAGGATTAGAGGCAGCAGCCTCTGGCTCCCAAATCTCATATTATTTTTTATTTAGAAAATTACAAGGATTCACTAAAATTATAATGTTCAATAACTGAAGTAATAGGGTATAATGTGTGTTTAAAAATAATTGGATTTACATTTGTGAGCAATGAACAATTAAGAATAATGTAGGGAGTAAGTTCTGTTTATACTAGTATAAAGTCAATGTATCAAAAATGTAACCTTGAACAATGAAAACTACATTACACATCAAATCTTGAATGCACTACAGTTTTCACTTGATATCCTATTCTGCTTGCCTCTCCGGAATTTACTTTTACGGAAAGAAACTAATATTTTTCCTTTATATTATTATAAGGACTCTCAAGTGGAAATATATACATCCAAATACGCCCTGTGTTCTCCATTTTCATGAGGAGTGGCGTGATCTCCATCTTGGATACCGACAAAGTCAGCGGAGCAGCTAGCTCCAACTCAGGCCTTGGAATAAAATGAGTCATTTAGCAGGTCACAAGAACTTAACGGTGAAGTGACCTGCCAGACTCAGCTCCATCCAGGGAAAAGTCACCCAGCTCAGGCGCCAGCCATAGGAGTGGCTTTCCTCACTAGGTAACCAGAGCCAGAGGCTGCCCTTCCCTCTAGAAGCCTCCACAATCAATTGAAAAACAGAAACCCTGAGAATGGCTCCAGGCTGGGCTCTGAATTTTTCACAAAATAGCCCCAGGGAAAAGCTACTGATTGTTGAAAGGCCTCAACTCTACCCAGAACCTAGCCTCATCACTGCATTCCCCTCTTTTGTGATTCTCAAAGCAGATCACCCTCCCTTTAAACTAACCTGGGAGGGGGATCTCAAAATCTTGGGTAAAGCAGAGCATTTTTCTGCCTGTTCGAACAAACTGACTTAAGAAATCAATCAAGCCACAGGATCTCAAGCAGACCAGAGATTCCCACAAGAGGATGGTTACAGACACAATGGAGATACAGGATTCTTCCCACCCCTCAAAAAAAAAAAAAAATCAAAGAACTTTTTTTTTTTCTTCTTCTTTTTTTTTTTGGTACCTTATATATATAAATATCTCTTTTTCTTTTCTAAAACTTTTATGAATCTTTAATTTTTGCCTTTTTTGAAAAAAATTGTTTTCCAGTAACTTTTTTTTTCCTCTTATAATTTTTATTTTAGGGATACATGAATGTGTGTTTTCCTTTCTTTTCTTGTCTTCTTTCTCTTTCTTTCTCTTTTTCTTTCTTTTTTAATTATCTTTTTGTTTTTTGTGTAGCTCTACTGAACTTCTGATCTTTTTTCTCCCTTTCTTATCCTTTTCACCTTTTAATCTCATTTGCTCTTCTTTATGTGACTTAACAATAGTCCTGCACATCCTCAGATAAACCCGCAGTTAACTAGTAGACCCTATCCCCCATTGTGTACACACTTAATCCACAAATTTATTACTCAATTCAAAACTTCTGAGATTTAAATTCCTTAATAGCAGTACTACCTCTTTATACTTATATAACATTTTAAGCATTTTTTTTAAGTTTTTCACATCTCCTCTATGTCCCTCCCCTTCTCTCAATATAGTCACATTCCTCTCTAAATAGATTGTATATTTTCTCCATAATAATTTTAATTTTTACGTTTCTATTTTTTTCCGGTCTCTTTTCATTTCCCTTTCCCTTTCTTCTTTTTTCTCTCTCTCTCTACTTGCATCCTACCCAACCTATTTCCTGCATTGAGATTAGGACATAGTTAACTCTCCCTGTGCCTCCCCACACCAATCTATTCCTATTTTTTACCCACATCTCTCCCTAACACTTATAATTTCTGGTTTTCCAAATTCTTCTCTGCGATTCGAAGCCCATTAACATATAGTTGTTTGATGTTGAATAGATGTATCTGTTGAACTAGATTGTATCTGTAGACTATTGATTGTACAAATGCAAACTTTGGTTGATGGTTACCTTAAGATAGTGTTCTAGCACAAAACTGGTGCTATTTTCATCTCAAATGGGCAGAGTAAGCCTTGAAAACACAAGAAAAATGGTAAGTCCGGGTATCTCAATTCTCAATCTTGATAATCAGGGGACAGAACAGATAATGAATAATCCAGAGGAGAGTTCCCAAATAGCTCTACAAACACTGCTGGCAAACATGATAAATGCAAAGTTTGACAACTTACAAAGGACTCTGTATGAGCGTGATAAGGAGAGAGAGGAGGCATACCAAAAGTTTATACAGGAATATCGTAAGCCTGAGGAAGCTACTCAAAAACTGATACAGGATTTGCATGAGCAACTTGAGAATACTCAAAGAGAAAGGGAGGAATGGCGTGAGCAGGCTGAGAACACTCAAAGAGAACTGCAGGAATCCCACAAATGGGAGGAAGCTAATCAAAGACTAACACATGAATTTAGAGAAGAGGTAGAGAATACACAAAGATCACTAAAGGCATTCATGGAATACATTAACAAAGAGCTGAAGGAAGTCAGGGAGACCACAAAGGGAATGCTGAATGGAACCCAACAGAAGGAATGGGAGTCCAAAGAAACCATAACCAATCAACTAAGTGATTTGAGAACAAACACTGAACACCAAATTAAGGAAGTAAAGAAATTCATACAAGACCTAAAACAGAGCTTCAACAAAGAACTTGAAGCCATCAAAGCTGACCAATTAGAAGGAAAAGAGATAAAAAAACAAAGTAGAGAATCTTGACAGCAGGTTAGACCATGCAGAAGATCAAATCTCAGGGACTGAAGACAGCCTAGATATTATAGAGAAAGAACATACAACCATCCAAGACAAGTCCAAGAAATATGATAGATCTATCCAAAACCTGGAAGACATCATCAGAAGGCCTAATCTAAGGATAATGGGTGTAGAGGAGCACCTAGAAACAGAAGTTAATGGTCTAGGAAATTTGTTTAACAGGATCCTAGCAGAGAACTTCCCAAACATACAAAAAGATAGGCCTATTCAGATACAAGAAACTTTTAGAACATCAAATAGACCAGACCAGAATAGGACATCCCACCATCACATTATAATCCACACAGGATCAACTCAGACCAAGGAAAAGATCCTTAAAGCTGTCAAGGAGAAAAGGTTAATCACCTATAAAGGGAAACCAATTAGAATCACCTCAGATTTCTCAGCAGAGACAATCAAAGCAAGAAGAGCCTGGAATGATGTATGCCATGCCCTAAAACAAACAACTATCAACCAAGAATACTGTACCCAGCTAAACTCTCCTTCATATCTGAAGGCCAAATAAAAACCTTCCATAGCAAAGAAAAATTGAAACAAAACATCTCCACCAAACCAGCCCTACAAAAGATTCTTAAAGATGGCCCACACATAGAAAACCAACAAGACCACAATAAAAGCCAAGAAACTGCACCCAAACTGAGAATCCAAGAACCATAGGAAGAACCCAGTTTTCGCAGCCCCCAAGAAGGTGGATAACATGCTAGGAACTCCCAAATACCTCTCAGTCCTATCTCTTAACGTTAACGGACTGAACTCTCCAATTAAGCCACATAGACTGTTTGGTAGGATTAAAAAACAAGACCCTTCTATATGCTGCCTGCAGGAGTCACATCTTGCCGGTAAAAACAAAAACATTTTCAATGTAAAAGGCTGGAACAAAATCTACCAAGCAAACGGCCCCCATAAACAGGCGGGAGTTAAAATGCTAATATCAGATAAAATAGACTTCAAATTAAAATTCGTGAGAAGAGATAAAGAAGGTCGCTACATACTAATTAAAGGATCTCTCCCTCAAGAGGATATTACAATTCTAAATGTCTATTTGCCAACAATGGAGCACCCAAATTTATCCAAGAAACACTACTTTCCCTCAAATCCCATATAGATCCAAAGACATTAATTGTTGGGGATTTTCACACACCACTCTCCCCACTAGATAGATCAACTCGGCAAAAACTCAACAGAGAAACCGCAGATCTAAACAGCTGCATAGATAATCTAGATTTAACAGACATCTACCGAACATTTCACCCAGCAGGATCAGAATACTCAGCAGCACATGGAAAATTTTCTAAAATAGGCCACATTTTAGGCCACAAAGCAAACTTGTCTAAATTCAGAAACATTGAAGTTCTACATTGTATTCTCTCTGAACACAAGGGAATAAAATTAGATCTCAACACAAAAAGCCACCAAAGAAAGTCCGTTATCACATGGAGGCTGAACAACACATTGCTGAATCATGAGTGGGTCATGGAAGAGATTAGAAAGGAAATTCAAATGTTAATGCTATTCAAAAAAAATTAACACACAAAATACCGCTCCTCTGAGACACAGCAAAGGTAGTACTCAGAGGCAAGTTTATAGCTCTGAGCTCCTACATCAACAAATTGGAGAGATCTATTTAATGACACATCGAAACCTCCTTGAAAAAGAGCAGCAAGATAAACCCCAATCCAGTAGACGGAAATAAATAATTAAAATTAAATCAGAATTAAATGAATTAGAATCCAAAAAAACTATAGAAAGAATCAACAAAACAAAGAGTTGGTTCATCGAAAAACTTAAAAAAATTGACAGACCGTTAGCAAAACTTATCAGAAAAAGAAGAGAACACACCCAAATTAATAAACTCACAGATGAGTTTATTTATCACCACGGAAACAACCAAGATTCAGAACATTATAAGGGAATACTTCTCAAAACTTTATGCTAATAAGTTTGAGAACTTGACAGAAATGGACCTTTTCCTAGCAAATATTGACATACGAAAACTAATCCAAGATGAGTTAAACTATCTTAACAGGCCCATATCAAGCATTGAAATAGAAACAGCAATAAGAGACATCCCAGTTAAGAATAGTCCAGGACCAGATGGTTTGACAGCGGAATTTTACAAGGCCTTCAAAGCAGAGCTCACACCAACACTCCTCCAATTCTTCAATGAAATTGAAAGAGAAAGCTCACTACCGAACACATTCTATGAAGCCATCATAACCCTCATCCCAAAACCAGGCAGGGACTCATCAAAGAAAGAGAACTATAGACCCATTTCTTTGATGACCATTGATGCAAATCTTCTCAACAAAATTTTGGCCAATCGACTTCAACAATTCATCCAAAAAATCATCCACCACGATCAAACAGGACTCATTTCAGGGATTCAAAGGTGGTTCAATATGCACAAATCAATTAATATTATTCATCACATCAACAGGAGCAAGAATAAGAACCACATGGTTATCTCAATAGATGCAGAAAGAGCATTCGACAAGATCCAACACCACTTTATGATGAAGGTTTTGGAAAAATTAGGAATCCATGGAACATTCCTCAATACAATAAAGGTTGTATATGACAAACCTACAGCCAGCATTATTCTCAATGGTGAAAAACTAAAGCCATTTCCTCTTAACTCAGGAACAAGACAAGGATGCCCACTCTCTCCATTTCTCTTCAATCTAGTATTAGAATGCCTATTTACAGCAATAAGACAAGATGCAGATATAAAGGGGTTCCAAAAAGGGAAAGAAGAAATTAAACTCTCCCTCCTTGCAGATGACATGATCTTGTATTTAAAGGATCCCATAGACTCCACTCCCAAATTTCTCAAGCTGATTCAAAACTTTGGAAAAGTAGCAGGTTATAAAATTAACCTCCAAAAATCAATGGCTGTTCTGTATGCCAACAATGAGAAAAGTGGGGCTGAAATTAGGAAAGCAACTCCATTTGTAATAGCCCCACAAAAAATAAAATACCTAGGAATTAACTTAACCAAAGAAATGAAGGACCTCTATGATGAAAACTTTAAAATCTTGAAAAAGGAAATCAACACAGAACTTACAAAATGGCAAAACCTCCCATGATCCTGAATTGGAAAGATTAACATCGTGAAAATGGCAATACTTCCCAAGGCTATCTACAAATTCAACGCAATACCTATCAAAATTCCAACCTCATTACTCAAGGAAATAGAAGAGGCAATCCAAAATTTCATATGGAATAATAAAAGACCCCGAATAGCAAAAACGCTCCTCAACGGAAAGAACACTGCTGGAGGAATATCAATACCAAATTTCAAACTCTACTATAAAGCCATAGTAATCAAAACAGGTTGATATTGGCATAACAACAGACCTCAGGACCAATGGAATAGAATTGAAAACCCAGAAATGAACCTACAGACCTATAGCCATCTAATCTTCGATAAGGGAGCTAAAACAATAGAATGGAAGAAAGACAGCTTCTTCAGTAAATGGTGCTGGCAAAATTGGTTAACTACATGTAGAAAACTGAAGCTAGATCCTTATATATCACCCTACACTAGAATCAACTCCAAATGGATCAAAGACCTTGAACTCAAAGCAGACACTCTGAAAATATTACAGGATGGAATAGGAGAAACACTAGGTCTCCTTGGCTCAGGCTGAAATTTTCTGAATAGAGACCCGGAAACACAACAAATCAAGGAATGATTGGACAAATGGGATTGCATAAAGTTGCAGAGCTTCTGCATGGCAAATGACATAGCTAGCAAGATCAATAGAAAGCCCACGGATTGGGAGAAGATCTTTACTAGCCATACAACGGACAAGGGTCTCATATCTAAAATATACTTGGAACTCAAAAAATTAAACCCCCCAACAACAAATCCTCAAAGAAACAACTGCCCAATAAATAAGTGGGCGAAAGACTTAAAGAGAAACTTCTCTGAAGAAGAAAGAAGGATGGCCAATAGACACATGAAAAAATGTCAACATCCCTAGCCATAAAAGAAATGCAAATCAAAACAACATTGAGACATCACCTCACTCCAGTTAGAACGGCAAAATTCAAGAACTCTAACAAAAACAGATGTTGGAGGGGATGTGGACAGATAGGAACCTTACTTCATTGTTGGTGGGAATGTAAACTTGTTCAACCACTTTGGAAAGCAGTATGGAGGTTCCTCAAAAGACTTCACATAGAACTCCCCTATGACCCAGCAATCCCACTTTTGGGCATTTACCCAAATGTTTACAAACAAGACCACACTAAATCTACCAGCATAACTATGTTTATTGCAGCGTTATTTACCATAGCTGAGATATGGAACCAACCCAGATGCCCCTCACTAGATGAATGTATCAAGAAAATGTGGTATATATACACAATGGAATTCCATGCCTCCATCAGAAAGAATGACATTGCCCCATTTGTTAGGAAGTGGGAAAACTTGGAAAAAATTATATTAAGTGAACTTAGCCAGGCCCAAAGAAACATAGGTCCCATGTTTTCCCTTATTTGTAATATCTAGTATATTTTTGAGTCAAGCGGAAAAGGTCAGATAATGTGATTTTAGGAAAATGAACCCTTAGATAGGTATTTTAGTGTTTTTTTCTTTCAAGCATGTGTTTCTAACGCATTTATAAGATTATCTCTTTGTTGCTTTGTATGTCCCTCCCCCACAGTATAACTCCTGCTTTCACTATATTTCATGTCACTATAACTTGTGGAGGAAATGGGGAAAAACCAGTTGTTTAAGGATACAGGTGGACCCATTGCGATAATGAGAACTACAAGTTGTCATGTCCAAAACTAGCTTTACAACGTCGGTGCGTGTGGGGGGGAAGGGGGAGTTAAGGAGAAGGATTGGGATTGGGGGGGAGAGGGGAGGCTGGGAAGGGAATGTGAAGGGTAAACAAAGGAGGAGGCTGCAATGCTTTGTAAGAAATGTACGCATTATCCTGCCCATGTAATTGTAACCCCTCTGTACAGTATGTTCACAAATAAAATAAAATTAAATTAAAAAAAAAAACCAGGCACTCTCTTCATTAGACAGAGCCTGTACGTAATCACACCTGGGGGTGTTTTTGATTCCTTGTTACAGGAATGTGAGGGTAGGGGATAACAAAGGCAACACACTAATGGAGTATTATTTGAGGGTGAGATTTGCCATTGGAAAGATCAGGATAAAAGACCCAGCTCCAGCATTTACTAACGTGTGACATCATAGACAAGTCATTTTAATTTGTTTGCCTCTGTTTCTATATCTGGAAAATGGAGTTAATCAGAATGCCTTCCTTCATAAAGGAGCAGGTTCCCAGCAAGGTGTAATTGGCTCACACCTGAAATCCTAACTACTAAAGAGATTGAGATCAGAGGGTCAAGGTTCATGGCCAGTCTGAGCAGTAAAGTCTGTGATATTTTATTTCCAATTAATCACCAGAAAACCAAATGTAGTCTAGTATTGAAAACTGGTAGAATGCTAGCCTTAAATAGAAGAACTCAGGTACAGAGCCTGGAACCCAAGTGCAAGCCTGACAACCAAAACCAACAACAACAAAAGAGCAAGTTCCAATCATTTCTTTAAGATAGTATATTAAGGTTGAAATCTGATGACTGAAGTTCATAGCCAGCCCAGGCAGCTAAATCTGAGAGTTTTATCTCCAATTAACTTAAAAAGAGCCAGAAGTACAGATGTGGCTCAAATGATAGAGGGCCAGTTACAGATAGCCACCCACTGCCTTTGATCCAACCTGTCATAAGCCCAGCACAAGTGGCCCAACAGCAGATATTTGTTGGTGGGAAACTGAAGGAGTGAACACTATAAGGGACCTCACCTCCTGCTATCTTTTCTTGTTCAGGCCCTCTCTGGCTGTATTGTTATCTATTCTCTCATCCTGGGAAAATAACCATAGCATAAAATTTGTCATCTCAACCAGTTACAATTGTACACTTCAGTGGCTTTAAGTACATTCACATTTTCATGCACCCTCTCTGATACCAACTTCTAGAACTTTCTCAGAATACAACCTGAAATTAAGCACTTATTAAACAGCACCTTCCATCCATCCCTTTCCCCAGTCTCAGGAAACCCACCATTCTACTTCCTGTCTCACAATTTGACTGTGGCAGATCTCCTGTGACAAGAGTCATGATATTCTAGTGATAGTGGTAGTAATGGTGTGTATGTGCATGTGTTTGTGTGTGTGTTTGTGTGTTCATGCTCATGCACACACAGTTTTATTACTTGTACTAGGTCCTGGGCACCATCCCAGGGTTCTTTTGCTTAAGGCTAACACTCTGCCACTGGTACCATAATTCCACATCAGTTTTTTGAGGTAGTTAATTGGAGATGAGTCTCATAAAGCTTCAGTCCTCAGCTCTAAGCTTCCTGAATAGCTAGAATTACAGACATGAGCCAACAACTCATGGCTAGAGATGGTGAATTTTAACACATTAATTCTGCTAGCAGGTAGTGCCTCATGTTTTAGTCAAACATCAGTGTAAATGTTGCTGTGAAAATACTTTTGGAAGCAGGGGTTATACTGTGGGGGAGAGACATACAAAGCAACAAAGTAATCATCTTATAAAGCTGTTAGAAATAATCGCAAGGAAGAAAAAACATTTGAATCTTTATCTTGGGGTTCATTTCGCCTAACATCAATGTATCTGACCGTTTCTGCTTATCTCAGACATATATTATTTGTTGCATATAAGGGAACCCATGGGACCTATGTTTCTTTGGGTCTGGCTTACTTCACTTAATATAATTTTTTCCAAGTCTTTCCATTTCCTAACAAATTAAAAACAAATTGTTTAAATAGGGATAAGGGTGGACCCATTGCAACAATGAGATATAAAAGTCGTTATGGAGAAAAACAAACTTTACATCTTTTGCGGGAGGGGGGATTAAGGGTGGCTGGGTGGGAGATGGGAAGGGATGGTAAGGGGAAACAAAAGAAGAGGCAACAATGTTTGATAAGAAATGTATTCATTACCTTGCCCAAGTAATTGTAACCCCTCTGTACAGTATTTTCACAATAAAAATGGAAAGAAATTAAAATATTTTTGGATGTGATTACCATTTTAATCACATTGGTAAATTTCAATAGATAAATTTAAATAATTTTAAACTTGGAGTAAAGAAGATTTATTATGGCCTGGGAATGTGGCTTAGTGTTAGAGTGCTAGCCTAGCATGCATGAAGCCCTGGGTTTGATTCCTCAATACCGCATGAACAAAACCTAGAAGTGACTCTGTGGCTCAAGTGGTAGAGCACTGTCCTTGAGCCAAAGCAGCTCACTAACAGTGCGCAGGACCTGAGGTCAAGCCCCAGAACTGGCAAAAAACAAAAACATAACCGAACAAAGCAAAAAAAGATGATTACCCTTCCTAAATAGAATGGGCTTTGTCCAATGATTTGATGAATTTCAGAATTTGAGTATCCTCACTTAACTGCAGTATAGAAATTCGGAGTCTCCATCTACAGGCTGAATGATGCAAAAATTTTCTCTTGCTTGAGATATCAGGCCTGATATCCCCCAATCAACACATACACATATGTGTACACATACATGAATGTGTACATATGTGTGGACACATTTTATATATGTGTATATAGATATACACACACACATACATATACACACAAGTTTATAGTGGGGAGGCTTGAACTCAGGGTTTAGACACTTTCCCTTAGCTTATTCTGCTCGAGACTAGTACTTACCTCTTGAGCCACACACACCTTCAGGTCCAGGTTTTTGTTGGTGTGTGGGAGATAGTCTTGGGTGAAGGTTATGAGCCTTTTTTGTTCTTATTTTTTGGTGCCAGTACCAGAGCTTGAACTCAAGATCTGGGCACTGTCCCTTAGATATTTCACTCAAAACTAGCACTCTACAACTTGGGCTACAGCTCCATTGCAGGCATTTTAGTGGTTAATCGGAGATCATGGCTGTAAACCATGATCCTCAGACCTCAGCCTCCTGAGTAACTAAGATTACAAGGATGAGATACCAGCACCTGCCTCAGACAGTATTCTTATGTTCATACTATTTTCACTTTGAGCTGTGTGGCTCTAGTCAGTGGCTTAATCTCTCTGAATACCATTTTCTGATATGTGAATGAAGTTTAAGAAAGCACATGAATAATAATAAATACTCCATGGGGTGGGTATGGACATTTGATGGGGTAAAAATAAAATAAATGAAACCTTCCTGTCTCAATACAGGAGTTGTTAGTAATCAATATTTATTATTTGTCATTATTATTTGGCCTGACCTTGATTTGAGAAGCCTTATAAGGTGCAGGGCAGAGAAGAGAAGTCCCACTGCAGCCTCTTCCCTGCCCCATCTCACTGGCTTTCTTTGAAGTCACTAGATGCCCCCAGCCTTGATAAATGTCCTAGCCCTATATGTTATGACTTGCTGGCAGATTTGAATTTGACTTTAATCACTCATGTTCTGGCTGTGATTTTGAGGAAAAATGGCTAAATACTGCTGGTGCCAATGGGCAGATAGCAGCCCATTCTATACTCTGGTCATTGAAGACTCCCCCAAACAATAGAGTGAGGGAGAGAGAGAGGAGAGGGAGAGGAAGAGAGAGAGGGAGAGAGAGAGGGAGAGAGGTAGGAGAAAGAGAGAGGAGACTGAGTCGCAAAGCTGTTTAGTCTACTAATCACGGTGCTGGCAGAATCTGTGCTGGACCAGGACTGCCAATGGGATAGAGACACCCACCCTATAGCCATTGAGGGGGCTCCCTTTCTTTTCCTGGAGTGCTGGTGATGTAGGTATTTTTTAGATGATAGGATAGGAGAAGGATCAGAGTAGGCATGTCACTGAAAGGATCTGATTCCAAGGAATGGATACCCATGTCTTACTCTTCTTGCCATGAGAGGTCCTTGATGTCCTCGGGTTCCTATTCTTTACAAATGAAGCAAAGGCTAGATCTTCAGTCCCAAGGCCCAGGGAGGATTCAGTAGGCCTGAACTCAAGCACAGCATTGGCTCTGCAGGGAGAATCTGACTGTCAGCACCAGCCAAGGATGTGTGGTTAAAAAAATATGCCTCTTGGTTGTCTGTAGGTTCCCAGATACCCAGAAGTTTCTATTTCACTCAACTCTTGAACTAGATCTTTCCTTCCTTCCCTTTCTCCTTCTATCCCCTCCCTCTCTTTTTTGTCTTCTTTGGACTTGATAACAGGGCCTGTGTCTGAGCTTTTTCGCTCAAAGCTAACTCTCTACCACTTTGCGACACAGTTCCACTACTGGTTTGCTTTTACATATCTGAGCCACTAATGCCATAATTCTTCTCTCCCTCTTTCCTTCTCCTCCTGCCCCCACTCCCTTTCTTTCTTTCTCTTTCTTTCATTTTGTGTTTGTCCTATGGTCTGAAAAGAGGGCTTGGGCACTGTTTCTGAGCTCTTCATTCAACGCTAAAATTCTACCACTTGGGCCACAGCCCCACTTCCAGATTCTTATACTCTTTCCTGCCCAGGCTGGCTTTGAACAGCAATCTTCAGATCTCAGCCTCTTCGCCAGCTAGGATTAAAGGTGTGAGTCACCATCACCTGGCTTACTTTTTCTTTTCAAAAACTTTCATCACAGGCAGCGTAGTTAGTGCTGTACTGAAGCACCAGCCAGACTCTGTAATAAGGACATACATGTCTCAACTGGCCTAGGGTCAAACATTATTAAAACCAATTCACACTGAGGAAACCAGGTAAGACAGATTTACCCAGAAGGGTGAAGAATCTATGCCTGATGCCAATAGTTACATCTAGACTCCTAGTTACTGAGGAGGCTGAGATCTGAGAACCATGATTCAAAGTCAGCCTGGGCAGAAAAGTCGGTAAGAGTCATCTCCAATGAAGAACTAAAGACCAAGAAGTGGAGCTTTGGCTCAAGTGGTACAGTGTGCCAACCTTGAGAATAAAAGCTAAGGGACAGAACCCAGACTCGAAGTTCAAACCCTAGGATTGGTGCACACACACACACACACACACACACACACACACACACACACACACACACACACACCACAGAATGCCTGTAACCTGTTTGTCTCTTGGTCCACAGGTTTTTTTCCCAAGAAAAGGAACTGGGACAGGGGCATGGATTTGAGGTCTGAGTCCACTGACATACCAGGACTTTTCCTCCTCTGTAATATGGAAATAAGCATACCTGACTTATATGGTTGTTGGGAGCATTAGATGAGCTAACAAAAAGGAGTGTGTGTGTGTTTCAGTGTGTGTGCATGTGTGTGTATTTGTGTGTGTGTGTGTGTGTGTGTGTGTGTGTGTGTGTGCCATTCCTAGGGCTGTCCCTGAGCTTTTTTGCTCAAGGCTAGCACTCTACCACTTGGGACACTGGTCCACTTCAAGTTTTTTTTATGTTTAATTGGAGATAAAAGTGTCATGGACTTTTCTACCCAGTGCTGGCATTGAACCACAACCATCATATTGCTAGCCTCCTGAGTAGTTAGGATTACACATGTGAACCACTGGCTTCAAACTATAATGAGGTTTTAATGAAGGGGAGCTGGTGATATTCTTCAGTTCCTATTTGATGGTGACGTCCCCTGAGATCCCTAACATGGAATCAAAAGATGGGGCTCTGCTTTCAAGGAACCAGGATGAGTCAAAAACAGCCAAACAATGTTGCATTGACATACAGCCCGGTCTTATTTCTACTCACAACATGAGATTAAGGTGAGTCAGTAGGAGCTTCTTTTCTTCCTGTGAGGGACACTGCTCAGACACACTTACAAGAGCACTGACAAAGAAAATGAACGTAGACTTCAAACTGATTGCAGCTTCTACATATATTGTAATCATGTGATTGTACCTAGCCTTGAAATGAACAGAAATGTATAAGTCTATCATGTTATATGTGCCCATGTTGTAGGTTGGCAGACATGTATGTCAGCAACTGCTCACAAGTGTTTTAGACCCATGGATGATGACTTGCTTTATCATTAAAAAATTTTTAAACTGGTAGTGCAGAGTAGGACTTGAATTCAGGGGCTGGGCCCTGTCCCTTTGCTATTTTTACTCAAGGCTAGTGCTTTACCACTTGAGCCACAGCTCCATTTATGGCATTTTTGGTCGTTAATATTTACCTGCTCAGGCTGGCTTTGAACCACAATCCCCACCCTCTTAGCCTCCTGAGTAGCTAGTATTACAAGTGTCAGCCAACAGTGCCCAGCTGACACATAAATGTCTTTTGTTTAGTGGCCTAGGAAGATGGCTCAGTGATAGAGTATTTGCTTCTCATGCATGAGGCCCTGGGTTTGATTTCTCAACACCACATGAACAGACAAAGATAGGAATGGTGCTATGGCACAAGTAGTAGAGCATTCGCCTTGAGCTTAAAGAGCTGAGGGACAGTGCCCGAGTTCAATCCCCATGACCAACAAAAAATATTTTGTTTACATATGGTGGAGTTCCTTTCAATGTATATACTATTTTAGATAAATATGAAGAAGGACTTAAGCACCTTACATTGTATAAAGATAAGAGTTATGTATTTCTGGGAAGAAAGTCATTAACTTACATTATGTAATGGTGTGTGTGAGGCACCAAATGGTCTCTACATCTTTGTCATTCTCCTGAAATTTCCCTTGGGTGCAGTGCAATGTTCAATGCTCAGACCATCTCAACAGACACATTTGGCATTTGTCAAAAATGACAAATCCCAGAGCGGTACTGGTGGCTCACAGTTATAATCCAATCATGAGGTTTGCAATGAGAGGATTGCGTTTAAAAGCCAGCCTGGGCAGGCAAATCTGAGTCTCTTACCATTAATTAACAATGAAAAACTTGAAAAACAAAAAATGGAAGGAGCCAAATCACCAGTGGCTCACACCTGTAATCCTAACTACTCAAGTGGGAGATCTAAGGACCACAGTTCAAAGCCAGACCAGGCAGGAAAGTCCATGAGACTCTTTTGTTATTGTTGTTGTTGGGTCTGGTCATGGGGCCTGAACTCTGGGTCTGAGCACTGTTCCTTATCTCTTCAGCTCAAGGCTAGCGCTCTACCACTTGAGCCACATTGCCACTTCTGGCTTTTTTCTTTTTGCTTATGTGGTACTGAGGAATAGAACCCAGGGCCTCTTGCATGCAAGGCAAGCCCTCTACCACTGAGCCACTTTCCAAGCCCTCCATGAGACACTTATCTCCAATAAATCACTAAAAAACCAGAAATGGCACTGTGCCTCAAGCAGTAAAGCGCTGTCTTTGAACTGAAGACCTCAGGGACAGCGCCCAAGCTCAGAGTTCAAGTCCCATGACCGACCAAAAACAAACAAACAAATAAAGCATCCCTTGTAGGAAAGTCTGTAAGACTCTTATCTCCAATGAATCACCAAAATGCCAGAAGTAGAGATGTGGATCAGGTGGTAGAGCACTGGTCATGAGTGATAAAAACTGAGACAGAACCCAGGCCCTGAGTTTAAGACTGAAGATCTGAAAACACACACACACACACACACACACACACACACACACACACACAGAGAGGAAGAAAAATTGCTATTTTAGTCCAAATGCACATACAGATGCGCAGGTATATAAGTTTCAAAGAGGCAGAATAAAATATGATCACAGTTTGGAATACCAAAAAATACCATGTCCCATCAGTTCCTGGCAGAGAAGGAAGGCATGTGGCATTCTACCCTCAGGGAACTGCTCTCAGGGACATTTTGGGCAATCCCTCCACAGGAACACGTCTGGACTACTGGAGAGTCAAAGGTGGCAAGTTCCTCAAGAACCAGAAATTCGCATTTCACTCCCTCCAAGGGGCCTACAGCTCCAAGAGGGTCTTTGCACTCACTCCCCAATCAACAATACCTAAAAAACAGATAGGATGGGTAAGAGTGAACAGGGAGAATTAGTGGGGAGGCCTAGCGTTCCTGTGCAAGTGGTTAAATGGGAAAAGGACTGATCTGAGTAGAGACACAGGATATGCAGGTGGAGGTTAGGGAGGGGAGCAAAGATGATGAGGGCATCAGTCCTACAGGATACAGACATGTGCAGACAGGGTACACTCCAGAAAGAGAATGCTGGAGGAGGTCAGGGGACAGGAGAGGGCAATAGAAAGAACTAATTGTAAAGTATGGTAAGTAGAAATAAGACTCCCATACTGGGGCACCAAGGGCCCTGGGTTCTATTTCTGACTGTACTGAGTGGACAAATCCCTATCCTCGCAGCCTCAATTTACCCCACCTGGGAGAAAAGTAGGAAGAAGCACAGACTGTTCTGGTGCTGTCACTGAGGTCACCTACCAGAGGAGGAGAAAGGAGAAGCTGCAGGTTTGAAGTAAACCCAGACAGGGGTGGGAGATTGGGCAACAGCATTCTCTCAGCACCATACTGAGGCACTCAGTTATCTGCCTCCTAACCCCTCGGGGTGCCATCAGGCTTCCGATTATGGTACAGAGCCCCAGCCCCACGTTGAGCAGGAAGCCTAGGGCTGCCAGTAATAGAGTCACTGCCTGCAGAAGTGACACCTTCTTCTGCTTCTGCACAGCCAGTCAGCCCCACCGGCCCTGCAACCTTGCTCCAAGCCTAGGCACGTCCACATGGTGACAACAGCAACAACTCAGCAAAAGGGTGTGGCCCAGGCACCAGGCCACTCCACAGCCCACCTTCAACTTCTTCTGTTTACAGGCTAGCAACCCAGATGCTACCACTTAGTCACCAACTCAGGGGGTAGTCGCAGCCACCAACCCACAAGTTGGGCACTATGGAGTCCTCAGACTCAAGATTCCAACTTCCACACTTGTTAGACAAAGACTATATCTGTTACCTTGGCCTTCTGGAGAGTTCCAGTCTATCTAGGTGTGATGTGTGGGTCTGATATCAGATATATCCCTCCTCAACTGAAATGGTGTATCTTGCTCCTCCATGGCTCCCCCCCTTGCCAAGTGAGGTGAGAAAGAGCCAGAATTGGATAGTTGGGCTATAAGCCGTACGTGCTTGATGCTAGTGAGCAGGGAGCGTTTTGGTGGTTCAAGTGTACCCCAGGGATCTATCCCTCTTCACAGCCTCCTCTGCGTCTGTGAGCTATCCTTGAGGAGTCGAGATTCTCAGGCTTTGCAGATACTGCTGGAGCCCTGCCATTGCCCTGCCTCCAAGATCTCAGACTCCCCACTGCTGTTGGCCAAGGCCTGAGGACACCAAGACCCCAGGATTTCAGTGTCCTCAGCCATGAAATGGGGTCCATGCTGTGATCAGTGTATACTATTCCACTAATGGGCCCTGGTTTCTTCCTTGTCAAAGACCACAGATGTTGGGTGTGCATGCACATATATAAACCAGAGTGCATTGCCTGCTGCCCTGTGACATCTGTCTGCCATTTGTACCAAAGTGTTAGGGAGGTGACATGAGACTTTCCTGTGGCCTCTTCCTCATGAAGGTACAGTCCCATGCATGTCCTCTGGACACTAAGTGCACGCCGATCCCTTCCAGAAACCTCCAGTTCAGTGTTTGTCTCTATTCAGCCCCATTAGGCAACCATCAGCCAGCACCAATGTGGGCTAGACCCTGTGCCAGGCTCCAGGAGGATGTGCAGGAAGCCCCAAGCCTTAAGAGTTCAAATGACTGAGGGCTGAAGCACTAAACAAACAAGGAGTGACCCAAGACAGGCTAATGTGTGCATCAATGTGGTGAGGGCTCTGAAGAAAGACTTTCTGCGCCACAGAGAATCTGGTCCTCCTGATCCACTGCTCATCCCGAAACTGCTTCTTCCTTGATGCCTTCCTGTCTGCCGTGTTCCACATGTGCCCTCTTGATTCTCTTCTTTCCAGCCTGCCACTAATCCTGGTGATTTACCAGCTACACACATAGATAACTTCGCCTCTCATTTCTTTTCGTTCCAGGCTGAACAGTAAGGTCAGTATTTCTGACATCACAGCTTGAGTCAATATCTGTAACAAAACTTTGAAGGCTTGGGTCACCTTGGCTTGAATACACATTCTTGGGGATGACACACAAGAATTAATCAAAATAGGCAGTTTTGGCTCAAACTTGTAATCCTAGCTACTCAGTGTGATATCTGATTTGCTATTCACTGGAAGAAAGTTTATTCTAGCCTCAATCCTTCCTGCTGTAGCTAATTTTCTCTCCTGAGGCCCTTTCCCTTGGTAAAGAAGGCTATCCATGGGAACAAAAATGTAAATTCAGAAACATCTTTGCTAAAAGTAAACTTCTCTCTCTCCCTCAAGCTTCCCAGGCTGGCAGCTTTGCAGTTTATCACAAATTTTGCGGAAGGCCACTAACAATTTTGATGCTTATCACCAGCTGTACTGAGTTCTTTATTACTCAGGAACTTGTAATAAACATCATTCCTGTTCAGAAAATTTCAGCGCACTGTCAGAGGCATTGACTCGTGTGTCCCCATCTGAGCTTCTGTGTGGTGTGAGGGTGCATGCTGACATGCATTCTCTCTGGGAAAAAGATGCCCCTTCTTCCACATCAGGGCAAAGGTCCAATGTCCCAAGGCATGTTTGACTCAAGGCTATGATTTGCTTCTGTAATCTTGCTTGCTTGCTTTGGTAAACATCACCTATGTGAAAGCACTTCCTATAAAAATCCCCCCTGAACAACAAACAGGGCTGTTCTCTAGCTCTGTGAGCTGAGGACAGATGGAATATGGCTAAATAAAGAACTTCCAGCCAAATTGCCTGGGTGCTGTCATATCTTCCTGGGAAATTGGAATACTACAATTTAAATTGGAATACAACACTCAAGTGGCTAAAATCTGAAGACTAATCTCCATTTGAAGCCAGCCTTACAAGATGGCCCATGACACTCTTATCTCCAATAAACTACTCAGAAAAAGAAGTTCTGTGACTCAAGTGGTAGAGCACTAGCCCAAAGCATAAAGAGGCTCAGGAACAGCACTCAGGCCCTGAGTCCAGGTGCCAGTACTGGGAAAAACAAATACAACAACAACAACAAAAAAAAAAAAAAACGGGTAATCAACTCTCCTGTCTTCCTTGTCCTTACTTCTCAGCCTAGTACTGTCTTTGTGTCTTCTGTCACAGTGCTGTTGACCAAGAAGTCCTTTGCACACAGAAAGCCTGCTCTTTCTTACCTGCATGGGCCACATCATTCATTCTCTATTCTCCATTCAATGTTAAACATTTTTTTTGGGCGGGAGGTCCGGTCTTGGGGCCTGAACTCTGGGCCTGGGCGCTGTTCCTCAGCTCTTCAGTTCAAGGCTAGCACTCTACCACTTGAGCCATAGTGCCACTTCCGGCTTTGTTCTTTTTGCTTATGTGGTGCTGAGCAATCGAACCCAGGGCCTCAGGCATGTAAGGCAAGCTCTCTACCAATGAGCCACTTTCCCAGCCCCTCTATGTTAAACTTATTTGTTCAACGCTGATGTTCTATGTTGGGTCTTCGTCCGTCCCACGAAAGACTCCTGTTCCCACACCCAGGAGACAGTCAGACGCAGCGGGGAGCCAAATCCAGCAGGTAGAAAACTCATTTATTAACAGAGAGTAGCCCTTATTAAAGACAAAAAGGGAGGAAGAGGAACCAATCACTGTCAAGGTCACATCCTATCATGCACCTGAGCCTTCCCGGGCTGGTTAGGCACTGAGCGGAAGATCAATTGGGCTCTGCCCACTCTACCCTCTCCCAGCGCCATCTTGGCTGCCCATGTACTCTACAGTAAATTAGGCTCTGCCCACTCAACCCCCTCCCAAAGCCATCTTTGCTGCCCATGTGCTCCACAGTTCTATTGTTGAGTCTCACCTCTACTGTATCTCACTTTTTGGAGATAAGAGTTTCAGCAACATTTCTTTCTAGTCTGGCTTCAAGCCTCCATCCTCAGTTCTCAGCCCTATAAGTAGCTAGTATTATAAGTGTGGGCCACTGGTAGCCAGCAAATTTGACTATGTTTTGGTACCTTATATATGTGGAATCATAAATATAGTTTTTATTTTTAATATGGTTTATTTGACAGTATTTTAAAGATTCATTCTTGTTGTAGCATGGTCAGAATGTCATTCCTTTTTAAGATTGAATAATATTCCCTTGGCTGGTTATACCACATTTTGTTTACCCGACAAGAGACATTTGGGTTTCTACATTTCTACTACTGTGAATAATGTCATGAATAACATTATTATCTTTTACATTGAGCACACTGCTGTAAAAGCACGCCAGAGGCATCCTTTCATAATAAACCGAGGTGCACTGTGGGGATTCACCTGTGGCTTTCCTTCATATTAACTATCAAAGAGAAAACTTACAGCCAGTGAGGCTCATATGGAGTGATCAACTTAAATATTTTTCATCCTATTTACAAGGATATTGCTGTAATCCTATATAAATAAATATCCAGCCAGGTACTGGTGGCTAATGCCTGTAATCCTAGCTACTCAGGAGGCTGAGATCTGAGGATTTCCAGCTTGGGCAGGAAAGACTGTGAAACTCTTATCTCAAATTATCCACCAGAAAATCCAAAGTGGCTCTGTGGCTCTAGTGGTAGAGTGCTAGACTTGAGCTGAAGAGCTGAAAGAAAGTGCCCAGGCCCAGTGTTCAAGCCCCATGGTCAAAAAATAAATCAATAAACAATATCCAACAAGTTGACAAATCAGGCAGGGCCTTTGAAAATTTGTTCTTCTCTTCTCTGGAAACTTCTACACCTTTGTGTGGACCTGAATGCTTAATAGTTCCTGTCTTTGATCCTGCTTATCAGGAGGCTGAGATCTAAGGATCCCTGTTCAAGCCCAGTCTGGAAAGACAATTCTGACAGACTCCTATCTCCAATACACTAGCAAAAAACTTCAAAGTAGAGGTTTAGCTAAAGTGGTAGAGCATCTGCCTTGCAGGAAAAAGCTAAGCAAGTGTATGGGACCCTTAGTTCAAGCCCCAGTACTTGTACACACACACAAAAGGAAAATAAACTTTGTTTAGTTAGTTCATCTTTTCAGCAGCTAGATCAGAAGTTCTGCCCCAGAAAGGCCTTCCCTGGCCATATGACCTAAACTATTAACTTCCTCTCAGTTCCTTGATTTTTCCTCAGAGCAGGTCTCAGTTTGGGCCTCCCTCTGAAGGGTGTGATCTCCAAGCTCACTCTATTTTATAGCATCCTTTTCTCTAGCAGCACCTACTCCCCATTATTGAAAATCAGAAAATTAGACCTCCTTCTGAGCAGAGCAGTTTGCAAAAAGGGTCGCCCTCTTCTCTGGGTCAAGTAGCCCAAATAGAGCTGACAGCTGAGGATTTTAGCTCATACAACTCTCAACCACGGGAAGGTAAACTGAGGACCTTCCCAGGATAGGAAGATTATAACAACTGTATTTAGTAATTCCTGCTTGAGCAAAATGTATCAATCAATGTCACAACAGGAAGGAAACTATTCAGAATATATCTTACCTTCCCCTCTCCTCTTCTAGTTCTCAAGAGGATTTTGAAAAAATTGGATTTAGGTGTGATTATTTTTCATATCTTCCCAGAGTCACTTGTTCAAAGCTGCACACCAGCCCAGGTTGCTCACAATAGGAACTCCGCCTTAGGAGCCCAGCTTTAATCTTGGGCCCCTTTCATCACTCTTACAATATAGGATGCACCCAACAAGGAAAGGGGCTTCAGGGGCTTTATCCTCCTCCCACAGACAAGTTAGTTCCAGAGGGGAAACTGACCTGGCCATCGACTGAAAGTGAACCAGAATAGGATGAGCTCAGAGTGAGCCCTCCTAATGGGAAAGTCACAACCATTAAGTTAGATAATATATAATAAAGGGTTGCCTGGCTGTGGTGGATCACACATGTAATCCTAGCTATTCAGAAAGCTGAAGTCTGAGGACTGGGGCTTGAACTCAGAGCCTGAGCCCAAGGCTAGTGCTCTACCACTTGAACCACAGTACCACTTCCAGCTTTTTCAGAGTTGGTTATTGAGATAAGATTCTCATGGACTTTCCTGGTCAGGCTACCTTTGAACCACAATCCTCAATCCTCAGCCTCCTGAGTAGCTTAGATTACAGGTGTGAACCACCAGTGCCCATCTGGCCCCCATTTTTCAGATGTACCTCACCTCATTCTCTTTCTCAGTCAGAACCAGCCACACACCACTTCCTCCTGATATGGGGTTTATTCCAGCCCTGAGACTTTCATCCTAGCTATTGCCTCTGTCACATGCCCCCAAAGCTGGCTCCCTCTCAATCTACAGGTCTTGGCTTCAGTGCTACCTCTTCACAGAAACCTTTTCTCTATGTATGTGGATTCTGGGGTTTGAACGGGTTTGAACTCAGGACTTGGTCACTGTTGCTTATCTTTTTTTAATCTTAAATATAGTATTCTACCATTTGAGCCACAGTTCCCAATTATGCTTTATTGCTAGTTAATGGGAGATAAGAATTTCAGAGACATTTTTGTTGAGGCTGACTTTGAAACATGATCGTCAGATCTTAGCTTCCTGAGTAGTTAAGATTACAGGTGTTAGCCACCAGCACTTGACTCACAAGGACTCTTTCTTGCACTCTCACCTGCACTATTTATCTTTCTATAGTTTTTCATATATTGGTTTATTGACTTTTCACTTGGCTTCCACAAATAAAAGATCAGTTGTGCCTTGGGTAGGTTCCCTGTCTGCTCCTAGCCTACATTTTGGATCATTCACACCTGACATGCATCTGATGAATGGTGAATCTCTCCACCCACTGTCCCCTTTTACTTTCCTTTTTTTTATTTTTTTGTACGGTCTTTGGCCTTGAAATCAGGGTCTGGGCATTGTTCCTGAGTGGAATCCTAGGTTGTTAATGTTAGCTTCTTGGGAGGCTGAGATCTGAAGATTGTAGGTTAAAGCCAGTCCAGATAGAAAAGTCCTTGAAACTCATCCCCATTTAACCACCAGAAAACTAGAAGTGGCATTGTTGTTCAAGTGGTAGAGCACTATCTCCTACTTGTAATTGCTTGCAAACATTAGTTCCTCTGGTTTCAGTAGCCAGCGTGTGGATTGAGACATGATCTCTCTATGCAGCCTTTGCTGTATAGGGATTATCCCTCCTATAATTAGTTTTTGAGTATACTTCTTGCAATCTTTCACATCCCAATAACAGGTCCCTGTGGCTCTCAACTGCTATTATCTTTGATGTCTTATAATACTCTCCACCTCTTCCTCCAGAATTGCTCTGCTCCTGGGCCTGCATACTGTAGCATATTCTGAGAAGAGTGGTAGTTATTTGCTAGCCACACCCATCCTGCCCAATCTCCGCCTTAAATTATACTTTGGTCTAATTATGAGGCTACCCAGAGGGAAGGGAATATTCTGCTAACCACACTCCTCCAGCCCTGCTTCTTAGTAGACAGTTTATGATCTCAAATTGTGGCTCCCCAGAGAGGAATCTTTCACTGCTGCTTAAAAAGAAAGACCAGCCAAGGAAAACAACACAGAATCCTGGCCTGGAACTGTGCTAGGACTGGGGTTTTTCTGCAAGAAACAGAAGGGAATGGCAGGCAGAGTGGTACCTAAGCCTCTCTTCAGAGGTGACTGCTTGTCATTATAAAGCAATTGAAACTCAGATGACAAGATGTAATGGTTAAGACAGGTGAGTAAACTGGCTCTCCTTTCTATAGGGAGAGATAAGTTGGAAAGATCTGCAAGAGTTGGGCATGGTGGCACTGTTGAAGGTACTCTTTTCACTTGGACAGCCTAAGTTTTCTTTAATTAAAAGGTACATGCCCATGGCATAATTGAATGTTCTGTCCTGTATAGATCCCTGGATCTCATATAGGTAGTACCTCATGTCTTGGCTCATCAAAACACAGGGAATATTGTGCAACTTGTTTAAGCTATGGGTGCTCCATTATTTGTTCAATATTTGTCTCTCCCTCAGGTCCTCAGTTACCAGTTGGCAGATTACATTTTGTCCTCAGACAGGTTATATGGACCAACATACTTGGCCTTCAGAACTAGTGACTCTACCTGGATCACATCCTCCCCTCAAAGGGAAATCTTCCTGTTATAACAAAATATAAAAAGACACCTAAGCTCCAGATTTCCACCTTGTAGGCATATCTTTCTTTTTCCAATTGTGGGGCTTGAACTCTGGGCCTGAGCAGTGTCCCTGAGCAATTCAACTCAAGGCTAGAACTCTACCAATTGAGCCACTGTGCCACTCCCAGTTTTCTAGTGGTTTATTGGAGATGAATATCACAGGCTTTTCTGACCGGGCTGGCAATGAACCATGATCCTTAAATCTCAGCCTCCTGAGTAGGCAGGATTACAGATGTGAAGCCAGTTCCAGCCATCATTTCTTTCTTGCAGGAACATTTCAGGGGTATGGAATAGCACAATACCACATAAATTTGTCAGCAGCTGCCCCGGGGAGAACCAGATGATTAGACCAAAATAACTAGCCTTGATATTGCCTTTGCTGACCAAAAGGATATTGTTGGGCTTAAGGTCTCAGTGTGCGATTGTGTTCTGCTGTAATTAGTACAATTTGTTTGAAGAATCTCCTGGCTTCAACTTTATATAAGTGGTGGGATTTTCAGATAGACTTCAGAAGGTAGCCCCTAGTGGCCAATTCCATGATGAGATACACATACTCTTTTTTCTCCATCACCAGGTACAACTTGATGATGTGTCTGGGCCATCCAGCCTTAAAAATGTCCATCTTATTCTCTATTCAATGACTGGAGGACTCTCCCATACGACGTATTTTAAACTGCCATCTCGGTGTCTGTGAAGTGGTGATGGGACAGTTTCACTCAGGTAACTTGGTCAAGGAGTTCTTTCGTTTGGTATTGTTTGATGATCTCCTCCTTCAAGGAGCTCGAAGATGATTCTTTGTATTCTGTGATCCTCCTGCTATGATGGCAGTTAGCAAGTCTCAGAAAAATTAACTCAATAAAATAATGGGAAACCCGGCAAAAAGTAAAAAAGAAATACCAAAATCCAACCAACAAAACCTGAAAACAAACAGATCATCAACCTAGATTTGAGTTAATCCAGCAGCTCACCAAGCGAGAGCTCCCAGCACTGTTAACTGACAAATGTTGGGGCACAGTGGCTTCCTATATACCCTACATGACCTATCACAATGGAGCAATCACAACTGGGCATAGTGACATCATGGGGGAAATGGACAAATCAGATTCAGACCAAGTGAGGTCAGAGAAAAAGTGGACCAATTACAGCCTGCCACCATTGACACTGTAGCTCTTCGGCCTCCAAGACTGTTGCTACAGATTCCAGGAGGACTTGAGGTTGCTATGGTTATTTTCGTGGAATTTTTGAAACCACTAAGACAGTGGTCAATGTCCTCTGACCTACGAGAGCACTCCTGCATTTTACAAATTGCTTCTGTGGAGACACTAGCCAATAGCCTCCATTCTTGATGGCCACCTTATCCTATGACTTGTTCCAGGAATGACACAGCACAAAGTCCTCCATCCTTCTTAAGGACACCTGTCTCCCACAATTTACTCCTGAAGGGACAAGGTCCAGGCTGGTTCTGAGCCACAATCCTCACAATTCAGCTTCCAGAGTAGTTAGGATTATAGGCCTGAGCCTTCACTATTTAGCATCTCTCACTTTTAGAAGAAATATGTTTTTTGTTTTGTTTTGTTTTAGAAAGGGTAGTTGTAAGGTTGGGGATTTTGCTCAATGGAAGAGTGCCTGCCTGGTGAGTACAAGGCCCTGAGTTCAGCCCCTATCTCTGGGGTGGGGGAAATGTTATAAAAGAAAGGTTGGTGTTAGATATGTCCTTTTCTTTTAGCACTTTGAATTTGTTGCCCTTGCTGCCTAATACTCTTTTTTCTAATGAAAAATTGGTCATAATATCATTGAAGATCACTTGTGTGTGAGGAGTTGTGTCTCTGTGCTTTGGGAGGTTTGCTGTCTTTGAGTATTTAATTAGAATGTGTTTTAGTGTGGATCTATGGGATTATGCTAATTGACTTTTGTTGAGGTGCTAGATTCCTGCATATAAGGGTTCATGCTTTTAATGAAAACTGGGAAGATTTTGGTAATTATTCCTCCAAATACTATGTAGTTTTTCTCTCCTGTACATTATATATATATACACACATAAATATACATTATACATACATACATTATATACATATTCACATTGCATATGTGAATATGCTAATATAAATATATATCCCTACACATTTGTATTATATATATATATATATATATATTTACATACATATATTTATTTTTCACATAGCTTCTACTTTTGTGATTGTTTATGGAAGTCTAGATTCGTACAAGCTACTTTGTCAGAGATAGAGTTAGAAGTTTCCTCTTTATATCTTGGTGAAAATAAACATTTCTTGGCAAGGATATTGAAGCAGGTACAATTTAGCCTTACTCTCTCTCTGATTTACTGTCTCTGTCAGGTTTCTGAGCACAGGACTGTTGCTTGTCAAGTTCTTCTATTGTGCGCTGTGATCTTTTGCAGTGTCATGTTCTGCTTCAATGGACACCAGGCCTGCAATTGGAAGAGGAGCTGCTCCAAAATCAACCTGCTTGGTGCAAAAGCTCTTCTGGAGTGGCATTAGTAGATGCCCCTGTTCCAGGACTACCGACTGCTGACTGTGGACTGCACAAGCACAGGAATTTTTTTGACCCAAATCAGAGGTCTGCAGTGGAGCCTGGGAGTGCTGCCCTGGTTGTGGTTGTGCTAGGAGCCAGGCTGGGGGCAGAGAGACCTCACTGTGGCCTGACCTCTGGGGCGCAGCAGGTTCAAGGGCTCTTTCCAGGAGACATGTGTAGTTGCAGGGAGCAGAAGCCGAGCTCCAAAGGCCCCTAAACACATGCTGGAAAATGGAGCTGGGAGGGCCAGGCTGTCCAGGTTGTCAGAGGGCAGGCGATGAGCCTATATTATTAGTCTTCAGGGTTCCAAATGAAGATCTAGACTTGCTTGCTATCTGGAAATGTCCCATGCTGCTGAGGGTAAAACTGCCAAGGACCACAGTTAAAGGACAGGCTGGTGGCTGGCAATGGAATGTTGAAACTGGAGTGCGAAGACATCACAGTGGGCTCTGTGGGTTCCCTAACATTGCAGAGTAGGGATGCTGGAACCCAAGGAGATACCAGGCTCTTCTGGCTGGGCACTATAGATAGACTTCTGGATGAAGCCTTGCTGGATGGATTAGCAGAATCCATGGTCCCACTCACCCACAGGCACATGAAGCTGCCTAGCATCTCCCCAGCAGACATCTTGGGGACAGCAGCTCTCCCAACTTGGACAAGGAGGTTCTGCTTGCTAGAGGATGTGGCCTATGCTGGTCCTAGAGGGGAAATAAGCCCTCTGCTGGAGGAAGCTTTTGCCCCTTCCAAGGCTCCTGGAGTAAGAGGAGCCCTCAGGAATACGCTCATAGAAAGGCTAGTCCCCACACACAATGAGAACATCTCTAGCTGGTTTGAATCTTTGGGGGGATCACGTCTTGGAATGCAGTCGTATTGTAAGAGAAGTGTTACTGACTCCTGTTCAACCTGAATTGAACCTTATTCTTACAACAAAGCCTCCTTAGTAGCTAAGATTATACGTGTGATCCACTGGTGCCTAACTCCATCAAAGTTTTTAAGCCCATGGCTCTTCAGGGAAATCATAGCCCTGGGTTCCTAGGAATCAAGATGCATGCTGGGTACGAAAGACCTTTGAGCCTGGCATAAGTGCAGGAGTAGAGAGGGCCCCCATGTCACTGCGTGTTGAATCAGTACAATTGTTGGCATGAACATCTGGCTTTTCTGAGACCAGAAGACAGCTCAAACTTGCTAGATAAGCAAAGATCCAGAAGAAGGAAGGATCAGAATGCAGGGTTTTAAGCACAATTTCTGTGAAATGAAGATTCAAAATTGAGAAGTGACTTCTGAAAGTCCCATTTATGGCAGTGGAATGAAGGAGAAACCTTAGTGCCCTGCACCCCAGGTCATGACATGCCTGCAGTCAGATCGTAAGGAAGCTAGGAAGCCTCCAAGAAGGCAGTGGCATTAAATGAGTCCTGGGATCATTCGCCCAGTGACAGATGTAAGAAGCCACAGGCTTGGACACCACGCTGTTTATCCCAGGCTTATTGCCTTATGGTTAGTCTAGATGTCATAACAGCCTTGCTATAGATTCCTGGGACCAGAGACTGAATGACGCAGGAACTAAGCTCAATTGAAATCTGAAACGAGGACACCACCAATAATATCAAGGGAGTGAAAAGCAGGGGCCTGAAGCTAGGGACCAAGTGTATACCCAGACAGTGGTGGCTCACACCAGCTACTCAGGAGGCTAAGATTTTAGAATCAAGACAAAATCCCACCCAGGTATTAAAGTTCATGAGATTGTTCTCGCTAATTAACCAGGGAAAAAAGCCAGGAGTGGAAGTGTGGCTCAAGTGGTAGAGCACTAATCTTGAACCAAATGGTCAGACACAAACTCTATCTGACCCTGAGTATTAAGGACTACATAGGAGGCTAAGATTTGAGGATTAAGGTTTGCAGCTATCCTGTGCAAAAAATCCATGAGACATCCCTAATAAAAAGCCAGAAATGGAACTGTGGCTCAACCGGTAGAGCACTAGTCTTGAAAACAAACTCCAAACTCGATTCTCACTCTGAATAGTAAAGATTACTTAAGAAGATGGGATGTGAGGATTAATTTTTTATTTCGGTTTTTTTTAAGTGTATTTTTTTTGTCTTTTCTTTTTTGGTTCTGGGGATCAAACTCAGGACGTTGCACTTGCTAGGCTAGCGCTTTGCCACTGAGCTACATCCCAGCCCCGTGAGGATTAATTTTTGCACCCAGCCAGGGCAAAAGAATCCATGACACTTATCCCTAGTAAAAACCAGATGTGGTACTACCTCTGTTATTGAAAATCTTGCAATTACTCAGTGACTTTTATCTAGAACTTCTCTGTTATTTTCAAAGTTGAATGCTTCTTTTTCCTAATTCTGCATTCTGATGAATGTAAAATACACAAGATCTCAATGTCAGGTTTAAAATAACTCTCACAGACTTGACTAACATGAAGTGCCAATGAAAGCATTTGAGATTCATTTTCAATGGGGAAGCAGCAGCCTCTGAATCATTTTTACTGATAGACAATTGAAACAGAAAAGGTTGACTTTTTAAAATATGCTTTTTACTGTAAAAATTCTGTACAGAGGGGTTACAGTTACATGAGCAAGGTAATAAGTATATTTCCTATCAAGCATTGTTGCCTCCTCCTTTGTTTTTCCCCTACCATCCCTCCCCTCCCACCTCCACAACTACAATTCCCCACACCCCCCATAAATGATAAAGTTCATTTTTCAACATAGTGTCTTGTACATCTCATTGTTACAATGGGTCAACCTGTATGCCTATTTAAGCATTTTCCCTTTCCCCTCCCCAAATTATAGAAGTATATATACAAGATGCAGAGCATCGACAAGAAAAACAGTGAATACGTGGGTTATACCATGGAGGAGGAACAGACAAAGAAAAAAATCACATGCTACAGAAAGGCTTGGAAAAATTTATACTAAGGGAAGTAAACCAGCCCCAAAGAAACATAGGATCCACTGTTTCCCTTATTTGCAATGACTAGTATATATCTGGGACAAGCGAAAAAGGTCAAAAGCTATGTTCATACAACCAGATAAGATGATGTTAAGCAAAATAAACCCCAAGATAGGGACACAAGTATTTCTTTTTACTTTCTTGATATTGTTTCTAAACGTATTTATAAGAGGTTAACATTTTAATGAACAGTGATATTCTGCAACTTTATCAATCAACTCCATTTCTTTCGCATGTGCCCAAATTGGAGGGTTTTTTCAAGAAGATAAAAACAGAAAGAATAGGAAAATTATCGGTAGACTTCTATCTGGAGAATGGACTCATTTTATAATCAAGGAACAAAAGAATATTTCAGTGAGGAGGATATTCTTCAAAAAAATCAGGGAAAGTATGAATAAAGGAAAAATGTAACAGAAGACATGTATTCTTTGCATTCTAATCCTAGGTTTATTCAATAGAGTATCTTTATTGTACCCAGCAAAGCATAAACACAACCTTACCTAAAATGCTACAAAGTTACAAAACACAAAATTTATAATAGTATATGTACACTGCTATGTATATAGTATATATACATAGCATATATATAGTATATATATATAGCATATACTATATATATACTATATACTAGTATATACTATATCTATACTATATAGATATAGTATATACATAGTAGTGTAAATACAATAAAGGCAAAAGATAAATGGAGAGAGGCAGAGTGAGCGAGCAAGAGAGAGAGAGAGAGGGCAATATACATATTGCCAAGGCAAACCTGCAATACCATGAATGGCAGGCAAAATGGGGTGGGGGCAAGCTTTGATAGGGGCAGCTTTGGCTCAAATTCTCTCCAATTTCAGAGTAAACACAAGGATAAAGGACCTGGTTAACAGACCCATTCATAGCAACAAACACGGTTTGGGATTCTCTCAGGGGAGAAGGGGGTCAGGCAGGGACAAGGGCCAGGCATAACAGGAAGAGCAGCTTAGTCTCTTTTCCCCGAAAGCCTCTGCCTTGAACCACCAGCAAGGTTACCCCTAGGTTGCCAGTCTATCCCCAGTAATCAGTGGCAAGTTGGGAATCACCAAACACTTTATGAATGGAGAAGGAATGAACTTTCTAGCCAGAAAATTACAGGCCACCTTTTTCAACAGACCCTCAAATCCACAAAAATTTGGGAGCCAGAACTGGGCTGCAGATGAACTGTCTCATCTGCTGTCTTCCCCAATAAGGGATCTTTTCTTACAGCCCCTCCTGGGCTAGTGAAGTGACACATCTGAGCTGAGTTATAGGGGGAGCATCAGGTCCCTTCTTATCAGGTGGAGATGGAGCTGAAGCTGGGGCTGTAGCCCAGGGAATAGGGGCCTTGTCTGGGGAATACTGGGATTCAAGAGCATGATCTCCTGCATGTTGTATTTGTAGGGGTGCATGTTCTGTTCTGGTGCCATAGCAAAGAAGGACTGGGGAGCTGGGGCACTGCTGGAAGCAGACATGCAGCTGCTGGGCTACACTGGAGCTTCATGAGAAATAGCTGGAGTAGCTGCAGAAGACAGAGCTGAAGGCTGCGCCAGACCAAGACCCAGGGTCATGGCTCCCTCTAGAATCACTCCTTCACTCAGCCCTGCTGAGGTACTTCCTGTTTGGCTAGTTGGTGGACATTTAATCTGTAGAGGGATCCTCTGACTTCTTTTCAGAGCAGCCTTGCCTGTATTAGAAGAAGGAGTCATCTCCCTGCCATCCCCACCTCCTCCCACTCTCCTCAGCCTATGAGGCTGAGACAGTGCTCAATGGAACAGAATTTTGACCCCATTACAAAACAGTCCCTCAGAGCACTATTACACAGTAGGAGCATAGATCTGCTGGAAGTGGACAAGCTCCTCATCCAGGAAGAGAACTGGTATTCAAAGAAAATAAGAAGACATTTGAAGTCACAATTGACATCAGTCACGAATTTCCCTTAGGTAGTGAATTATTGAATGTTCCAGAAGTGATAGCTCCCTTCAAGCCCTTTATCGAGCTTAGAGAATGTGTTCAAATGAAGATTTCTCCAGGCTTTCCTGTAAACTTAGATAGACCTGTGCTTCCCAGGATCACAGCTACTGTGACTTTCAACAGTTTTGAGATGATGTAGTTGATGGCTCTATCTTTACCATATCAGATAACTACAAAGACCCCCCAACCATTGTCCTGACCTTTAACATAAAAAATATGCTATTCACCATGAACAAGGAACGCAGAGACTCCTAGAATTAAATTCAAAAAGAAGGGACAAATGCTTTCAATAAAGGGATTCACATATTGAAGTGACACATCAGTAATAGAATTGGAAGAAATGGGCCTCTAATATGAATTTCATCAAGTATTCTGATAAGCCATTTTCAGTCTTTTAAAAAAGAATTCTTTATGTGTAATTGTTTGATCTGCAGCTACCAGTGACGTGATTTGTTTTTGAAGATTTTTATTGTACTTGTTGAAATATACATGCATATGTGTGTATGTGTGTATGTGTGTGTATGTATGTAATCTACATATCCATGTATCTTAAATACTCCCAGACCATTAATGTAAGTCAAATGCTTTAGATATATGAAACCCTTTAAAACTCATCATCTCACATTCATTGGGCACAAATATTGCTTCACTTCGTTTTCATAAAATGTAAACTTTGAAACATTGTGTATAGTTTAGTAATTTGAATGTTTGTTCAATATAATGAACTAGACGGAATGAGATTTCCTGTAGATAAATAAACCAAATGGTAATCATTAATAATAGTATTTATCTGTCGCTATACATTTCAGAATGCTTGTTCACAATCCAGGGAATGAGGTACATTTTTTAGCCCCTAAGAGCACTCAATTGGGGTGCTATTTGTGTTTACCTGAATTATTTCTTCAATGGTAAATATTACTAATCTTCCTTTCAGAGAACCACTATTTTTTTTTGCTTTCTACATTGTGTTCCTGTTCATGATAAGGTACATTGAGAATGCAGAAAATCCTCCAAGTCTCAGTTCTTCAAATAATTTCCAAGTTTTAAATTTGCTTTTTCAAAGGTGCATATAAGTTTGATTAGTATATTATTCAAGGAATATGGGTTCATTGGTATCAATTATATTTTAAAACACATATATTAGATAGCATGTAATATAGGTTTTCAATTTTTAAACAAATCTAATTTGCTAAAATTATATTTTACAAGTTATAAAGTTCAGAAGTGCATACAAGATTAAGGGTTCCCATTTTATTCTAGTCCTGTTTGTTTTTGCCAGTCCTAGGGCTTGACCTTAGATCATGGGCACTGCTCCTGAGCTTCTTTTGCTCAAGGCTAGTGCTCTACCACTTGAGGCACAGCACCATTTCTGGCTTTTTTGTGGTACTCAGGAATCAAATTCAAGGCTTCATGTATACTAAGCAAGCACACTATCACTAAGCCATATTCCCAACCCAAGGTTCTATTTTCTTAAGTCACAGGTCAAAATCATGTACTCACTTTTACACATACAAATGTTCATATTTATTAGAAGTTGGTTTGAAGCTCCAAGAATGAGATAAATTGGGAGTATTATATGTAAGAGTTATACAATGTTGTGTCATATTATGGAGATTAGCTCAATGATTTCTTTTGTAGTAATGAGTGTGTCAAGAATTATTTTCTTAGTGATTAGTAGTTAACATTGGTCTGGTCAGAACATGCTAGAAAATCTTTCCAAAGATAGGTGGAGGTATATAATGGATACTTCCATTATTTAGTTTCTAGCTGTGCACGGGTGTCTCATGCCTGTGAACCTAGGTACTCAGGAGTTGAAATCTGTGGATTGCAGTTCAAGGCCAACACAGGCAGATTCTTATGTCTAGTTAATCCCAGAAAAAGCCAGAAGTGGCACTTTGGCTCAAGTGGTAGAGTGCTAGCCTTAAGCAAAATGTAGGTCAGGGACAGTGCCCTGGTGAGAATTAGAGATGCAGGACTATAAAAATAAAATAAAATAAAATAGTTTATTTGAATCTTTAGCTGGATTACTACAATAGAAGACCCGTGGTTAGAGAAAGCTGAGCTCAATATCTACCTTGAAGTTGATGGTGAGAGAAACATCCTCTTTCTATGCCTCATAGCCTATCAACTGTTGCCACCTCAGGCCATGCACAAGGGTAACAAGACTCAAGACTGTTGATAAGGCTCATGTCTCTCACTTTCCAATACCCAGATAACACTCAAATGTAGTATATATGTATAAGTTTACATCTGCACACACACGCACACACAAACATAGATATCCCACTCATCCATCACAGAGCACGATAGACTACAGTTTGTCACAACATGGAAAGACTGGGAAAACATTACATTAAGGGAAGTAATCCAGACCCAGAGAACACTGGCTGCATATTTTCCCTTATTTGTGGCAGCTAGAATGCTCCAATAAATCCAGAAGCAAATATACTGGATTGTGTGCTAAAGGTTACAGATGAATTACCTGAAGCATAGTGGACTCTATGAAGATAAGATAGTGTGATTTTTATTTTCTCTAAAGAATTTTTTAATGGTCTGCCAAGAAAACAAAAACAAAAACTCCAAATTTTGTCAGGCAATCCATTCACTTGTTAATAACTTAGTAAAGAAGGATGCTCTCACTGGAGTGGACCAGACTGAACACAATCAAACACATTTTAGTGACTAAAAATTCAAAGCCTACTGACATCACAAATAAATGAATTTTGTTTAAAGTTTTAGTCTATTTCTATTTCCTAACTTTCCAAAAACCAAGAATTATTGTCTTACAAGGGAATATGAAAAGGAAAACATCCATTTGTGGAAATGCACATGAGGTTAGTTGTTTTTTTCTTAGAACTTTGTCTCAAAGAAAACGAAGAACTAAACTTAAATGCTGAGGAAAATAAATGTTATTACTTCATCATACTATTAAAAGAATATAAACTCTGAGCAAGGTAAACATGACAAACCAAAATATGGCAAATAACAGAAGTTTCAGTGAAGTAAATTTCTTCATTCACATTTCCATCTTAAACCCTCCACCTCTGTGTTCCTCTAGTACACAGCTGAGAATCTGGCAGGCCTCTTAAGGGGCAGAGCAAATGGACAGTCTCCACAGAAGCCAGATGAGCACAGTGAGTTAACAGGTACCCAAGGTAGGTGTTTCAGTATGGGAAGCTGTTGGAATTATGATCCTTTCCTTATATCCAAAGAGACACATGTTTGTACCAAGGTCAAGAAACATAGATGGAGGCTGGGAAGTTGGCTCATTGGTAGAGTGCCTGCCTCTCATTCATGAGGCCCTGGGTTCGATTCCTCAGCACCACATAAGCAGAAAAAAGCCGGAAGTGGCACTGTGGCTCAAGTGGTAGAGCGCTAGCCTTGAGCTGAAGAACTGAGGGACAGCGCCCAGGCCCAGAGTTCAGACCCCATAACCAGACCCCCCGTCCCCTCCAAAAAAAATGAAATGTAGATGCAAGACTATCAAAGTCAAAGGTGGAAAATCAATAATTATCATGAAAGTTAAATGTTTCAAAGAGGAATGTGGTAGTGCATGACAGTGATACTACAACTTAGGAAACTGAGGCAGGAGATTCTTCCCTTTCAGTGCAGATAGGCAATAAAGCCAGGTCTTGCCTTAGGAAGCTCAGGTTTCCTATCATCACTTGCCAAAGACTAACTACTTGCACAAGAAGCACCATCTGTGATTTCCATGACACACTCTCCATCTTCACATTCATCGACTTTACTAGCTTCTTCTCTGTCACTGCCCATTTCCCAATCAACTGTAATTCATCTCTTTTGTCCCCCTCCTTTGCACACAAAGTATTCCTGCCTATTCCAGTGCCATTCCCATTCTTTCTTGGTATTTTAGACAGTGTCATTTCTTCATCTGAGAGATCATTTTCACTGGAACTCCATGCTATACTTGTGAGCTCAATGTACTAGATGTGGTTGTTTCTTTGGTGGTGGAGCTAATTCAATATCCTGTTCGGTAATAGCTGCCTTTAGGCAACTAATGGCAAGACTTTAGAGGTGTTCTGAAATCCTCTCCAGATGTGAGCCATACTTTAGAGAGGGAGGCAGCCGCTGTGCCCACTGTCCTAAGATTTACATTTCTGACCTGCGGTGGACTCTTCTGGAAAGGAGGGATTTTCTATGTCCCATATCCTTTACCTCTTGGTTCTTCTCACCAGAGACATGGCACCAGTCTGTGATAGCATAATTCTTTGGAAATAGTAAGACAAAACCCAATAAAGGAAGCAGAAGGAAATATATGTGGTTCTGTGGGAAAATAAAAAATTCATAGTGATGCAAAACTTATGGGGATAAAGCTTCCATTATCAGAGGCCATGAAGGTCAATCCATCATAGTAGTTCTTCATGTTTCTGTGTAACATTTATCTTTATGTCATTCTAATGGACATGTGGTCCTATTGACTACCAGGAGTCACTGGAAGTCCAGGGGACATTTGGTGCATGGGTGGAGGGGTGATCCTAGAGGCCCTTATTGGCACTGACAGGCGAGGAATGAGGGCAAGTGGCCAAAAAGAAGGCAGCAGTTGTTGCAGGAGAAGCTTCAGTAGTGGCTACAGTTGCAGAATGAAATCCGAGGGGCTGTAGAATGGTCACTACAATCTTTGGAACTCATGCTTTCATGGAGAGCTCCATGAGAATGCACAGAGCAGGGAAAAGTGGGGCCTACTGAGGCCAACCTCCAGACAGCTGTGGCCCTGCAAACTGAGGATTGACAGCTGAGGGTGGTAAGTGCAGAGCCCAGTTGATTCTTTTCCCCATCTGAGCTGCCTTCCTACCATCACCCACACACCTCACTTCCTCTATAGCAAGATTACAGGTAAGAGGCACCCCACTCAGTTTAGACGAGATTTTGCAGTGGGCCCTTATTTACCTCTCCCTCTTCAAGAGGCTATCGCTGGAGCAGTCCTTGGAAAGTCACATGCAAAACCAATAGGCACACAAAGGACGCAAGTGCTGCTAGAGAGAAGCAAGAGAGTCTGAGACCATTGGAATGTGGTGATGGAGGTGTGGTTCTGTTGGTAGACAGATAGCCAATGAACCAAAGTGGCAGGTCCTGAGTTCGAGTCCCCGTCTAGCAAGAAGAAAGAGAAAGAAAGATACCTTTATGGCATTTTTACATTTGACATTCCTTCTGTATTCTCACTAAATACATTTCTATATACCAGTGTGTAATAAATTTATTCTTTTTTGTTTGGATTAGGCTACATTTTTACATTACTGGATTTAGTAACCCAGGACCTCATCAGTCCTATTCCCACCCATTTTTCTGTTGTTTCTTTCTTTGTTCGTTTTTGTTTTTGTCTATTCTGAGAGCTTAAAGTCCAGACCAGAGTTCTGTCCATGGTCTCTTTTGGCCACATCTTTACTTTTTGCATTTGTGGCTTTATTGTAGTCTTAGAACCTCATGCACTTTCCTGCCAGGACTGACTTCCAAAGGTGGTCCTCAGATCTCACCCTACAGACTTGCCTGAATTATAGCCATGAGCCAGCAGCATTTGAATTCTACTAACATTTATGTTGGTGATCTTCATATTATTTCCCCAAAGCTTGGCTGCTCCTGCTGCCTTGTAAGCAATGTCCTTCTGTTCTCACCTTAAAAACAGGGGTCTTAGGTTCCAGCCACCAGCCTGCTGCTTAAGATATATTTCATCTTCTTTTCCTTTTTCCTTGTTTGTTGTTGATTTATTAGAAATTAAACTTATTCTTTGCTTAGTTTTAAAGTATCTTAATTGACCTTTATTATTATATGATATGATGCTATAAATTATATGTAATTTTAATATGTTGATGAATTCCCATAGATTCACAGGCATCAAAAACCAGATACAAAGTATTTCCTTCACCCTTAAAAAAGAAGCCAGCCTCTGTTTCCTTAGAAGTTGTGCAGAGACTCTTTCTGGACAATATCCTATACTTGTATCCAATATCATGCGACAGAACAGACAAGAGCAATGTCTTGTTATTCTGTTATTCTCAAAGAATAAAATGCTATTCAAAAAGCTTTGAAAATTTGTTTCCTCATGTTATTTATAATGTGTGGGAGCTTAATGACAGACATTACTATTTCCTGTAGACAATTATATGCTATAGCTTGTTTTATTTTTGTTGTGGGGGGTGTCCTTGTACTAGCGTTTCAAATCAGGACCTGGTAATGTCCCTTATGTTTATTGCTCAGGGCTAGGACTCTTCCACTTGTGCTACCTCTCTTGTTTCTGGCTGTTTAGTGGTTAACTGGAAATAAGACTGGGTAGGTGATGGAGGAGGATATGACTATGATACATTGTATCCATGTGTGGATATATAGTAATTAATATTTTTTATAATTTATATAATTAATATTTGCTAATAAAAAGAAAGATAATTGGAGGTCTAATTACTCAAAGGAATCCTCTTGCATTTTACTTCCTAGAAAAAAATTATCATTTTCCTTGCTTTGCCTTTATTTTTGTTGCTAGCATTGGGGGATTGAACAAAGGGCTTCGGTGCTGACCCTTAACTCTTTGCTTTATGGACAGTGCTCTACCACTTCAGCCACAGCTCTAGTCCCAGACTTCTGCTAGTTAATTTGAAGAAAGGAGTCTCTCAGATTTTTCTGCTTAGTCTTGCTCTGAACCCCAATACTCAGATCACAGCATCCTGAGTGGCTAGGTTTACAGGTGAGAACTCCTACTTGGAAGCCCTGGTGTAACATTTCATTTTTATTTTTGAGAATGTGAAGGTTTCTGACATACTAGTTTGTTATTCAAAAACTTGTTTTGTGCAAGATATTATGGTGCATGCTTGTAATCACAACATGCAGAAAATGAAGCCAGGAAGATTTAGTTTGAAGCCAGCCTAAGGGAAAGTGTGAGAGACACTTTTTTCCAAAAATAAAATAAAAAACAAATAATTTTGCAATTAGGCAAATTTTCTCCATTTAAGGATCGCAACTTCTAAGTTTCATTTCATGCCTACAATACTAGATACTCAGGAAGTTGAGATCTGTTGATCCCTCAATATTCAAAGCCATCTGGGGCAGAAAAGCCAACCAGATTCTTTCTCCAAATAACAACTAAAAGCCTCAAGTTGTAGAATGCCAGAGTTGTGGGGATAGGCAATGAGAGCTTGAAGCCAAGTGGCTAAGCACTACTAATGAAACACAGAAAAATTAAATAAATGAGAGAAATTCACAAGAATTCTCTCCAGCTCCTCAGAGAAAAACAGAATGAAATTTGTAAAAACAAGGGACGTCTCTGGAGAAGAAATAAGAATGGCCAATAGACAGTTGAAGAAATGTTCAACATTGCTGGTCATAAAAGAAATGCAAATCAACAGAATAAGCTTTCTGATGGTGTCTTCTAAATGTTGAATAAATCTATCACATTTCTTGGATTTGTCTTGAAAAGTTGTCTGTTCTTTCTCTATAATATCTAGGCTGTCTTCAATCCCAGGGTTCTATCTTCTGCATGCTCTAACCTATTGTCAAGACTTTCTACTTTGTTTACTTTTTTATTTCTTATCCTTCTAATTAGTCGGCTTTGGTGGCTTCAAATTCTTTCTTGGAGTTTTGTTTTAGATCTTGTACAAACTTCTTTACTTCCTTAATTTGGCTTTCAGAGTTCATTCTCAAATCCCTTACTTGATTAACTATGATTTCATTGGACTCCCTTTCCTTCTGTTGAGTTTCATTCAGCATTTCCTTTGTGGCCTCCCTAGATTCCTTTTCCTGTCTGTTTATGGATTCTATGAATGCCTCAATTGATCTTTGTCTATTCCCATCCCACTCATGCAATTCCTGCATTAATGTTTTATTAGCTTCCTCATGCTCATGAAATTCCTGTATTAATCTTTGTTTATTCTCAGTGTGCTCTGGCAATTCCTGTCAGAAATGACAACATCCCTTTGTTAGGAAATGGAAAGACATGGAAAAAATTATAGTAAGTGTAGTGAGACAAAGAAACATAGGTCCCATGGTTTTCTTAATTTGTAATAACTAGTATAAGTCTAGGGCAAGTAGAAAAGTTCAAAAACTATGTACATATGACAATAAAAGATGTTGTTAAACGAAATGAAGCCAAAGACAGGGACACAAGTGGTTTATTTTTTCTTGCTATGGTTTTAACGTATTTATAATGTATTATGTGATTTTTTTTTCCTTTGGTATGTTCCTCCCCCACGCTATAATACATGTTTGCACTGGGTTTGATTCTCGTGCCCTGCATCTTATATATACATTTTTCTATTTGGGGGAGGGGAAAGGAAAAAAACAAAATGTTTGAATAGGGATATGAGGTTGACCCATTGTAACAATGAGATGTACAAGACACTATGTTGAAAAGGAACTTTACAACTTGTGGTGGGAAAGGAGAGAGTATTTGGGGAGGTGGAGAGGGAAAGGATGGTAGGGGAAAAACAAAGGACGAGGTAACAGTGCCTGATAGTATATGTACACATTACCTCACTCATGTAACTGAAACCCCTCTCTACAGATTTTTTTCAAATAAAAATGTATTTTTAAAAACTCAAGCTTGGGCTTCACTTCACCTAATATCAACTTATCTGACCGTTTCTGCTTGTGTCAGACATATACTAGTTATTGCAAATAACGGAAACCCTGGGACCTGTTTCTTTGGGCCTGGCTTACTTCACTTAATATCATTTTTTCCAAGATGATTTCTTTGTTGCTTTGTATGTCCCTCCCCCATGGTACAACCCCTGTTTTCACTGTGTTTGATGTTGGTATAATTTTTGGAGGGGAAAGAAAAATCACATTGTTTAAATAGGGATACAGGTGGACCCATTGCAACAATGAGATGTAAAAGACATTATGTTGAAAAATGAACTTTACAATTTTGGCCGGAGGGGGGGGTCGCGCTGGTGATGGGAAGGGATGGAAAGGGGAAACAAAGGAGGAAGAAACATTGCTTGATAAGAAATGTACTCATGCCGGGAGCCAGTAGCACAAGTCTGTAATCCTAGTTACTCAGGAGGCTGAGAACTGAGGAAGTCCGTGAGACTCTTATCCCCAAAAAGCCACCAGGAAACCGGGAGTGGTGCTGTGGCTCAAGCAGTAGAGAGCTTGCCTTGAGCTGAAGAGCTGAGGGATAGGGTCAAAGCCCAGAGTTCAAGCCCCACGATTGAAAAAAAAAAAAAGAAAAAAAAGAGAAATGTACTGATTACCATGCCCATGTAATTGTAACCCATCTGTATGGTATTTTCACAATAAAACAACAACAACAAAAAACAACAACAACAGCAACAAAAAAATACCAAGCTGAGTTCATGTGAAAGAGTTCTTTAGGACTTTCAAGAAGCTAGTACCAAATGCATATAACCACAATTGAGTGATAAAGAGAAATGTAACTATTTATTTGTATATATTTTTATTGTAAAAATACTGTACAGAAGGATTACAGTTACTTCAGTAATGTAATGAGCACATTTCCCATCAAGTGCTATTACCTCCTCCTTTGTTTTTCTCTTGCCACCTTCCTTCCTCACTTCCCAACTCCTCTCCCACCACCCCTGAAGATATAAAGTTCGTTTTCAACATAGTGTTGAGTACATTTAATTGTTACAGTGGGTCAACCTATATCCTTTGTTCATAATTTTGTTATTTTCCTTCCCCTCCCCAAATGTGAAAAAAATGTATATACAAGATGCCCACATAAAAATGCAGGACTTGGAGTCCTAATATCTGATGAAATAGATTTTAAATTAAAATTATCTAGGAGAGTTAAAGAAGGTCAATACATACTAATAAAATGATCTCTCCTTCAGGAAGATATTACAATTCTAAATATTCACCACACAATGGAGCACCCAAATTTACCCAAGTATCTTTTTTATATGAATAAATAAAAATTTCTTTTTGTTTCTGTTAACTTAGAACTCATCTTTTTTTATCTGTGTTGTTCCCAAGTCAGACTAATCTCTTGTCCTTAGATTTCTTTGGTATAGTTTGGGTGGGTAATCTGAGATATAAGCAGTATTCTTTGTTCAATTTGGAGATCTAGCACACTGGCACTACTCCCTGAATAAGAAGTTGAACTGAATTGCCCCGGAAAGTTTCTGTGGCTTCTCTTAGCTCATTGAGGAAGTTAGGAATTTGAGAAAGTGACTGTTAAATAAATGTCTCTTAATAATAAGCATTATTGGTAGAATTTGCAAACATATTTGGGTAATAATAGAATAGAAAAAATGTTAAGTTTGCTATATTCTTATCACTACATATCTTTTTGTCTAAGTATAAAGCCCAGACTTACCCTAAGGGTCTAGAATAAGCAAAATGGCTTCTAGAGCCCAGATAATTTCTTTCAACAGAAGATGACAGTAGCAGAAGAAAAACGTGCATAACTGGCAGAAAGAAGACTGAATTTGATATCTCCTTAATTCTTATGTTCGAATGCTCAATGAGGAACCCTTAGGACTGTGGACAGCTTAGGGACCTAACAGTTCCTGTTTCATGCGATCATAGAAAGCAAACACCAGTTTCGCATCCAGATGTGGGTGCCATGCCTGACTGGTGACCTTGGATGTGTGTACTGAGAAGGTCCATCAGGGCTCTGTCATGGTCACTGGAGACTCAGGATTGCTAAGAGAAGGACATAGAAGGAGGTGGTAAAAAGGCCTGAGTCAAGGTTTTGTCACATCTAAATGATTTGTAACAGGCACTACTGTCTTCTGGCTAAGAATGTGGGTATATCATCAGGGTGTGGCACACAAATTTATCATGACAAGTTTTAGCTTGCACCATTTCCTATGAAAGCCAACAAGAGATAATTAATGCACTCGGGACATATTCCTATCAATATTTAGTATGTAAAAGCTGTAAAATCAAGTTCATCATGAGAAAAAAACAAGATGAAAGCCAAATTGCAGGAACATCTACAAAAAATGTTGTTCTGTACACATTAAGTGTGACAAAGTATTAAAACTTAATGAAGCTGGGAAAGTTAATTTCATTTGTACTACTGTTGCAACTTTCTTTTAAATTTCAACTACTTAACATAAAGAAGGTAGGCCAAGCACCACCAGTGGCTCATACCTGTATCTCTAGCTATTTAGAAGGCTGAAATTTGAGGAAAGAGGATTGAAGTAAGCCCAGGTAGGAAAATATGTGAAAACTTTATCTCCAATTAACTATTCAAAAATCCAGAAGGGCAAATTTGGTTCAAGTCATAGACTGTTAGCCTTGAGTAAAAAAGCTAGTCAGTTTCTTAGGTTCAAGCTCCAGTATTGACACATACACACTTACACACACACACACACACACACACACACACACACACAGAGAGAGAGAGAGAGAGAGAGAGAGAGAGAGAGAGAGAGAGAGAACCTTCCTCAAAAATAACCAGTGACCAGGAAACAGAAACAAGATGATTTTTTTCTTTACTTTCTTTCATTTTTGTAATTTTTTTTCATTTATCTCTTTGGAAAGGTAAAGGGGACCTAGAAATGAGGGACAAAGGATGAACATATGCGCAGTGGTACTCAGTTGATATTATGTTCAAAATGAACTATGGAACTTATTGGTAGGGATGGAGGAGAACACTGGAAAAGAGGAAGGAAAGAGTGACATTGTTCAAAAAGAAATATACTTGTGGAAGTACAGCTGTCACTCAATGTGAGTGCCATTCTTCAGTAAAAGAGCTCAGAGACAGTTCCCAGGACTGAGGTTTAAGCCACAAAGGAAAAAGAAATATAGTCATAACCACACGAATGTAACTAACCCCTCTACATCACCATAATAATAATATTAATAATAATGATAATAAAAACTAAACCAGTGAGTGAGAAAAACAGAGAGCAAGGGAAAGGGTGACACTTCCAAAAAGAAATATATTCAGAGTTCCGGGAAGATGGTGGAGGAGAAGCTGGAGGCTAAACAAGCTCTCACATAGAAAGCAGTTTTAGAGTTCCAGTGAATAGTCCTAAGCCAGAGAATCACATCAAGTGTACCATCACAGTACAGAGAGTTAGGCCAGAGAGGGAAAATTCAGGCAAGGAGACAGATCTGAGCACTTGCCAGTAGCTGCCACTGTGGCAGCAGCGGTGGCGGAGGTGGCAGTATAGCCGCCATACCTGCAAAACAGAGAGTCCGGGACGAAGGAGCCACACACGGTGGGCGAGCGGATTCTACTCAACACAGAAAGAACAGACAAGGAGCAGACATCTTCATCCTGCAGTTCGCAGACCACAGATGACACAGGAACCAAGACTCGGCGTGAGTAGAAGCCTAACAGTACTCACTCCTTCTCAGGGAGCAGAGGAGGAAAGGCCACCCCCCGCCCCAGTACCGGAGATCTCCATCTTGGATACTGACAAAGCTCTGTGGAGCCTCTAGCTCCAACTCAGGCCTTGGAAGAAAACTAGAGTCATTTAGCAGGTCACAAGAACCTAACTTGACCTGCCAGACTCAGCTCCACCCAGGGAAAAGTCACCCAGCTCGGGCGCCAGCCCCAGGGGTGGATTTCTTCACTGAGTAATCAGAGCCAGAGGCTGCCCTTCCCTTTAGCAGCCTTGACAATCAATTGAAATTCAGTAACATAAACCCTGAGAGTGGCTCCAGGCTTGGCTCTGTGAGTTTCTCACAAACTAGCCCCCGGGAAAAGCTACTGTTTGCTGAAAGGCCTCAACTCTACCCAGAACCTAGCCTCATCACAGCATCTCTGAACGTGAGGAAAAAGCCAACTCCCTCTTTTGTGATACTCAAAGCAGATCTCCCTCACATTGAACTAACCTGGGAGGAGGATCGCAAAACATTGGAGAAAGCAGAGCATTTTTCTGCTTGTTCAAACAAACTTACTTAAGAAACCAAGCAAGCCACAGGAAAATCAATCACCACAAGCAGACCAGAGACTCAAACAAGAGGCTGGTAATGGACACAAGGGAGATAAAGGATTTTTCCCACCCCTCCAAAAGAAATCAAATAACTTTTTTTCTTTTTTTTGTACATTTTATAAATTTTTTTTATGGGGGAGGGGGGAGGCTGGGAAGTGATGTGCAGGGTAAACAAAGGAGGAGGCTGCAATGCTTGGTAAGAAATGTACGCATTATCCTGCCCATGTAATTGTAACCCCTCTGTACAGTATGTTCACAAATAAAATAATATATATAAAAATTTTTTTTTCTAAAACTTTTTTTTTAATTTTTAATTTTTACCTTTTTTGAAAAAAAAGTTTTCTAGTAACTTTTTTTCCTCTTATAATTTTTATTTTAGGGATATATGTGTGTGTGCGTTTTTCTTCCTTTAAAAATTTTTTTTTTTGTTTAACTCTACTGAACTTCAGATCTTTTTTCTTTCTTTCTTATCCTTTTCACCTTTTCTTCTCTTTCATTCTTCTTTATGTGACTTAATTGTTGTTCTGCACATCCTCAAATAAACCCGTAGTCGATTATTAGGCCTTATCCCCCATTGTGTACACACTTAATCCACAAATTTATTACTCAATTCAAAACCTCTTAGGCTTAAATTCCTTAATAGCAGTACTACCTCATTAAACCTATATAATATTTTAAGTATGTTTATTTTTAAGTTTTTCACATCTCCTTTATATCCCTCCTCTTCTCTCATTATATCCACGTTCTTCTCTGAATAGTTTGTTTTGTCCTGCATATTTTTAGTTTTTACTTTTCTATTTTTTCTGGTCTCTTTTTTTTCCCTTTCTCTTTCTTCTTTTTTTTTTCTCTCTCTCCTTTCAAACTATCCAACCTATTTCCTGCTTTGAGATTAGGACTTAGTTAATTTAACTCTTCCTGTGCCTTCTAACATCACTCTATTCCTATTTTTTACTCACATCTCTCCCTAAACTTAATAATTTCTGGTTTGCCAAATTCTTCTTTGCGGTTTGCAGCCCATTAATATATAGTTGTTTGATGTTGAATAGATTTATCTGTTGAATTACATTGTATCTGCAGACTATAGACTGTGCAAATAGAGACCTTGGTTGATGCTTGCCTTAAGATAGTGTTCTAGCACAAAACTGGTGTTATTTTCATCCCAAATGGGCAGAGTAAGCTGGAAAAACACAAGAAAAATGGCAACTCCGGGTATTGCAACTCCCACTCATGATAATCAGGACAGAATAGATAAGGAATAATCCAGAGTAGAGTCCCCAAATAGCTCTACAAACACTGCTGGCAAACATGATAAATGAAAAGATTCAAAACATAAAAAGGACTCTGTATGAGCCTGATAGTGAGAGAGGAGACAATCCAAAGGTTTATACAGTAATATCATGAGCGTGAGGAACCTACTCAAAAACAGATACAGGATTTGTGTGAGCAGCTTCAGAATACTCAAAAAGAAAGGTAGGAATGGCGTGAGCAGGCTGAGAACACTCAAAGAGAACTACAGGAATGGTGTGAACGTGAGGAAGGCAAGCATAGAGTAATATGGGAATTGAGAGAGCAGGATGAGAATACTAAAAGATCACTAAAGGCATTCATGGAATCCATTAACAAAGAGCTGAAGGAAGTCAGGGAGACCACAAAGGGAATGCTGAATGGAATCCAACAGAAGGAATGGGAGTCCAAAGAAACCATAACCAATCAACTAAGTGATTTGAGAATAATCACTGAACACCAAATTAAGGAAGTAAAGAAGTTCATACAAGATCTAAAACAAAGCTTCAACAAAGAACTTGAAGCCACTAAAGCTGACCAACTAGAAGGAAAAGAAATAAGAAACAAAGTAGAAAGTCTTGACAGCTGGTTAGACCATGCAGAAGATCGAATCTCAGGGATTGAAGACAGCCTAGATATTATAGAGAAAGAACATACAACCATCCAAGTCAAGTCCAGGAAATATGATAGATCTATCCAACACTTGGAAGACATCATCAGAAGGCCTAATCTAAGGATAATGGGTGTAGAGGAGAAATGAGAAACAGAAGTTAATGGTCTAGGAAATTTGTTTAACAGGATCCTAGCAGATAACTTCCCAAACATACAAAAAGATAGACCTATTCAGACACAAGAAGCTTTTAGAACACCAAATAGACCTGACCAGATTAGGACATCCGACCGTCACATTATAATCCACACAGGATCAATTCAGACCAAGGAAAGATCCTTAAAGCTGTCAAGAATAAAAGATTAATCACCTATAAAGGGAAACCAATTAGAATCACCTCAGATTTCTCAGCAGAGACAATCAAAGCAAGAAGAGCCTGGAATGATGTATGCCATGCCCTAAAAACAAACAACTATCAACCAAGAATACTGTACTCAGCTAAACTCTCCTTCATAACTGAAGGCCAAATAAAAACCTTCCATAGCAAAGAAAAATTGAAATAATACATCTCCACCAAACCAGCCCTACAAAAGATTCTTAAAGATGTCCTACACATAGAAAACCAACAAGACTGCAATAAAGGCCAACTTAAAAGAAACAACTACCCAAGAAATAAGTGGGCTAAAGTGGGCTAAAGACTTAAAGAGAAACTTCTCTGAAGAAGAAAGAAGAATGGCCAATAAATACGTGAAGAAATGCTCAACCTCCCTAGCCATAAAAGAAATGCAAATCAAAACAATATTAACATACCACCTCACCCCAGTTAGAACGGCAAAAATCAAGAACTCTAATAACAACAGATGCTGGAGGGGATGTGGACAGAAGGGAACGTTACTGCATTGTTGGTGGGAGTGTAAACTTGTTCAATCACTTTGGAAAGTAGTATCCAAGATCCTCAAAATACTCCACATAGAGCTTCCCTATGACCCAGCACTCCCACTTTTGGGCATTTACCCAAATATTTACAAACAAGACCACACTAATTCTACCAGCACAACCATGTTCATTGCAGCATTATTTACCATAGGTAAGATTTGGAACCAACCCAGATGCCCCTCAGTAGATGAATGGATCAAGAAAATGTGTTGTATATACACAATGGAATTCTATGCCTCCATCAGAAAGAATGACATTGCCCCATTTGTTAGGAAATGGAAAGACTCAGAAAAAATTCTATTAAGTGAGGAAAGCCAAGCCCAAAGATACATAGGTCCCATGGTTTTCCTTATTTGCAATATCTAGTATATATATGAGTCAAGCTAAACAGGTCAGATAAGTTGATGTTAGGAAAATGAACCCTAAGGTATGTATTTTAAATGTTTTTTTCTTTCATGCATTTGTTTCTAATGCAATTATACAATTATTTCCTTGTTCCTTGTATGTCTCTCCCCCACAATATAAACCCTGCTTTCACTGTATTTGATGTCAGTATAATTTGTGGAGGGAAAGGGGAAAAACAATTCGTTTAAATAAGGATACAGATGGACCTGTTGCAACAATGAGAAGTACAAATTGTCATGTAAAAAAGGAACTTTACAACTTTTTTTGGGGGGGAGGGAGGATGGGAAGGGATGGGCAGGGTAAACAAAGGAGGATGCTACAATGCATGATAAGAATTGTACTCACTATCTTGCCCGTGTAATTGTAACCCCTCTGTACAGTATTTTCACAATAAAAAAAGAAGAAAAAAAACTAAACCAAGATGAATTAAACCAGCTTAACAGGCCCATATCAAGCATTGAAATAGAAACAGCAATAAGAGCCCTCCCATCTAAGAAAAGTCCAGGACCAGATGGTTTTACACCAGAATTCTAGAAGGCCTTCAAAGCAGAGCTCACACCAATACTCCGCCAACTCTTCAATGAAATTGGAAGAGAAAGTTCACTACAGAACACATTCTATGAAGCCATCATAACCCTCATCCCAAAACCAGGCAGAGACTCATCAAAGAAAGAGAACTATAGACCTATTTCTTTGATGAACATTGATGTAAAACTTCTCAACCAAATTTTGGCCAATCGACTTCAACAATTCATCCAAAGAATCATACACCACGATCAAACTGGATTCATTTCAGGGATGCAAAGCTGGTTCAATGTACACAAAGCAATTAATATAATTCATCACATCAACAGGAGCAAGGATAAGAACCACACGGTTATCTCAATAGATGCAGAAAAAGCATTCTACAAGATCCAACACCCCTTTATGATGAAGGATTTGGAAAAATTAGGAATCCATGGAACATTCCTCAATACAATAAATGCTGTATATGACAAACCTACAGCCAGCATTATACTTAATGGTGAAAAACTAAAGCCATTTCCTCTTAACTCAGGAACAAGATAAGGATGTCAACTCTCCTCTCTTCTCTTCAATCTAGTATTAGAATGCCTAGCTACAGCAGTAAGAACAGATGAAACATAAAGGGGATCCAAATAGGGAAAGAAGAAGTAAAACACTCCCTCTTTGCAGATGACATCATCTTGTATTTAAAGAATCCCATAGACTCCTCAAGCTGGTTCAAAACTTTGCCAAAGTAGCAGGGTATAAAATTAACTCCCTAAAATCAATGGCTTTTCTGTATGCCAACAATGAGAAAAGTGGGACTGAAATTAGGAAAGCAACTCCATTTGCAATTGCCCCACAAAAAATAAAATACCTAGGAATTAACATAACCAAAGAAGTGAAGGACCTCTATGATGAAAACTTTAAAGACTTGAAAAAGGATATCAAAACAGAACTTAGAAAACGGGAAAAACTCCCATGGTCCTGGATTGGAAAGATCAACATTGTGAAAATAACAATAATTCCTAGCACTATCTACAAATCCAATTTGATACGTATCAAATTTCCAACCTGAACTAGAAGAGGCAATGGAACTAGAAGAGGCAATCCAAAAATTCATATGGAACAATAAAAGTCTCTGAATAGCAAAAACACTCCTCAATGGAAAGAACACTGCTGGAGGAATATCAATACCAAATTTCAAACTCTACTGTAAGGCCATAGGAATGAAAACATCTTGGTACTGTCATAAGAACAGACCTCAGGACCAATGGAATAGAATTGAAAACCCAGAAATGAACCTGCAGACTTATAGCCATCTAATCTTCGATAAGGGTGATAAAAAAATAGAATGGAAGAAAGACAGCCTCTTCAGTAAATGATGCTGGCAAAATTGGTTAACTACTTGTAGAAAACTAAAGCTAGATCCATATTTATCACTCTGCACCAGAATTAACTCCAAATGGATCAAAGTCCTCGGAGTCAAAGCAGACACTCTGCAAACATTACAGGATGGAATAGAAGAAACCCTAGGTCTCCTTGGCGCAGGCTGAAATTTTCTTAATTGGGACACGGAACCACAACAAATCAAAGAAAGGTTGGACAAATGGGATTGCATGAAGTTGCAGAGCTTCTGCATGGCAAAGGACATAGCTAGCAAAATCAATAGAAAGCCCACAGATCGGGAGAAGATCTTCACCAGCCATACAATGGACTAGTGTCTCATATCTAAAATATACTTGGAACTCAAAAAATTAAAGTCACCAACAACAAATCCTCAAAGAAACATCTGCCCAAGAAATAAGTGGGCTAAAGACTTAAAGAGAAACTTCTCTGAAGAAGAAAGAAGAATGGCCAATAGATACGTGAAGAAATGCTCAACCTCCCTAGCCATAAAAGAAATGCAAATCAAAACAACATTAAGATACCACCTCACCCCAGTTAGAACGGCAAAAATCAAGAACTCTAATAACAACAGATGCTGGAGTTGATGTGGACAGAAGGGAACGTTACTGCATTGTTGCTTGGAGTGTAAACATGTTCAACCACTTTGGAAAGACTCCACATAGCGCTCCTCTATGACCCAACAATACTACTTTTTGACATTTACCCAAATGTTTACAAACAAGACCACACTAAAGCTACCAGCACAACTATGTTTATTGCAGCATTATTTACTATAGCTAAGATCTGGAACCAACCCAGATGCCCCTCAGTAGATGAATGGATCAAGAAAATGTGGTATATATACACAATGGAATTCTATGCCTCCATCAGAAAGAATGACATTGACCCATTTGTTAGGAAATGGAAAGACTTGGAAAAAATTATATTAAGTGAAGTAAGCCAAGCCACAAGAAACATAGGTCCCATGGTTTTCCTTATTTGCAATATCTAATATAGTATGAGTCAAGCTGAACAGGCCAGATAAGGTGATGTTAGGAAAAAGAACCCTAAGATATGTATTCAAATGTTTTTTTTTCTTTCATGCATTTGTTTCTAAGGCATTTATAAGGTTATTTCTTTGTTGCTTTGTATGTCCTTCCCCAACAATATAACCCTGCTTTCACTGTATTTGATGTCGGTATAATTTGTGGAGGGGAAGGGTAAATACAAGTCGTTTAAATAAGGATACAGGTGGACCTGTTGCAACAATGCAAATACAAGTTGTCATGTCCAAAACGAACTTTACAACTTTGGTGGGGGCGGGGGGAAGATTGGGAGGGGCGGGTAGGGGGAGGCTGGAAAGGGATGGGAAGGGGAAACAACGGAGGAGAATACAATGCTTGATAAGAAATGTACTCATTATCTAGCCCATGTAGTTGTCACCCCTCTGTACAGTATTTTCACAATAAAAAATAAATAAAAATTAAAAAAGAAATATATCCATTACCTGAATTATATGATTACAATCTCTGTATAAATCACATTTATAATAAAAATACAGAAGAAAATCAGACAAATATAATACTGGATTCATGAATCAAATGAAAGAAAATCATATGTATGTGATACCAAGCTCAAACCCCATTATCAGTTTCCTGTTCAAAAATGGCTCTTCTCATCACTTGTACTTTACCTAGATTATGAGAGTGGTGCAAAGTTAAGGAGTAAGGAATAAGTCATACATACAGGAGAAAGTTCATCTATCAGGCAGAAAATAGTACTTACAAAGAGTAGCACTTGCTAGAACACATGCTGACTAGAACACATTCTGGCTCAATGTTTTCTGAAATAAACAATCCTAATTGCGCTTTAATACAGGCTCCACTATATACAAACTGGGGACTCAAAGTTAACTAAACTCTCTCGACCTCAAATTCTTCATAGGTAAAGTGAGCATAACAAAACTTATCTCACAGGATTATGAGATCTGGATGTCATCAGATATGGAGTGGGTTGTGTCTTAGGTCTGTGTGAAACACTCAACCTCTGCTTGAAAGAGTATAAACTGGCATGATGTTTACCATATTACTTAACAGTAATACAACACCCACTACAGGCTCACTCCTCTAATCCTACATAGAAAAGAGGCTGAGACCTCAGGATCTAGGTTCTAATTCAGCCTGGAGAAGAAAGTAAATGAGATTCATCTCCAATGACCTCCAAAAAGGTGAGGGGGAGGTTTGCTTCAAGTGGTAGAGGGCTAGACTTGAGCATAAACTGCAGGAACAGTGCCCAGGCCCTGATTTCAAGTCCTAGAATCAGCACACACACACAAACACACACACACACACACACACACACACACACACACACACACACTAAATTTTTTATGCTGCTATCACTGCTATTAATATCACTTTCCCCTCCTCTAAACTCACCAGCTCTTTGGGTGTGTGTGTGTGTGTGTGTGTGTATGTGTGTGTGTGTGTTTGGCAGGGACTTGCCATGTAGCTCAGGCTGCTCTTGAAGTTACAATCCTCCTATTATCTTTTCTTGTTTTTTGAAAAACCTGAAATTAGAGGTTAAATGGATACCTCACGTGGCAACGGACTAGTTAATGAGCAACAGAATCAATTACCAAGTTCAAGTTCCAGTCTTAGACTTTAAATAAAATCAGAAATGATTTTTCTTAAATGAAAAAATGACCATAGGAATCATCTGATACCTAAATGTATGATTCAAAAGAGAAATCCTGAAAATGTTCAGGAAGTCAGAATTTAAAAATTCAGTGATTACCATGTATACAGTAGATCAGAGCATCTGTAACTTGATGCTAAATGAAGTGGGCTACATTAAAAACTTAAAAATTGTACATATTTACACTGCTCAAAAAAACACATCAGGATTTTGTGATCCTCCTCCCAAGAAAATGTGGTATATATACACAATGGAATTCTATGCCTCCATCAGAAAGAATGACATTGCTCCATTTGTTAGGAAATGGAAAGACTTGGAAAAAAAATATATTAAGTGAAGTAAGCCAGCCCCAAAGAAACAGATCCCATGGTTTCCCTTATTTGCAATATCTAGTATATGTCTGAGTCAAGCAGAAAAGTTCAGATAAGGTGATGTTAGGGAAATGAACCCTAAGATATGTATTCACATGTTATTTTTTCTTTCATGCGATTGTTTCTAACACATTTATAAGATTATTTCTTTGTTGCTTTGTATGTCCTTCTCCCACAGTATAACCCCTGCTTTCACTGTATTTGATGTCGGTATAATTTGTGGAGGGGAAGGGGAAAACAAATCGTTTAAATAGGGATAGAGGTGGATCCATTGCAACAATGAGATATACAAGTTGTTATGTCGAAAACGAACTTTACAACTTTGGTTGGGGGGGGGAGGTGGAGCGGGGAGGATCGGGTGGGGGGGGGGCAGGAGGAAGATGGGAAGGGATGGGAAGGGGAAACAAAGGAGGAGGCTGCAATGCTTGATAAGGAATGTACTCATTATCTTGCCCATGTAGTTATAACCCCTCTGTACAGTATTTTCACAATAAAAAATAAATTAAAAAAAAAACCACAACAGGGCAGCACTGGGAAATAATGCTTGTAATTCTAGCTATTCAGGAGCCTTAGATATGAGGATAGAGGTACAAAGCCAGCGTGAGCAGGAAAGATTGTGAAACTCTTATCTCCAATTAACCACCAGAAATCAGAAGTGACGCTGTGACGCAAGTGGTAGAGCACCACCCTTAAGCAGAAGTGTTAGGGGAGAGCACCCAGGCCGAATTCAAACCCCACAACCAACGCCCCCCCCCCATGCACCTTGCTTATTCTCTGTATCTTGATTACTCTGGCTATTTGAATCATTTTTCTCATAATGACCAAATATATGTTGCTGTTCAACAGCTGCATAATTTTTAATTCATCACTTAAATTGAGCATATTATGGGTCATTATTATTTTTTTTTTTGGTTTAGGAAAATCTCAGTAATATCTTGTTTTTTTTACTATTTATTTTTGGCAGCACTGTTGCACAAATTAATGAATAGATAACACTCAGCATACCGTATGATTTAAATGTAGGTAACACAGCTGGGCGGCAGTGGCTAATGCCTGTAATACTGACTATTCAAGAGCCTGAGAGCTGAGAATTGTAGTTTGAAACTAGACCAGGCAGGAAAGAGAGATATTTCTTTTCTCTAATGCATAATCAAAAGATCTGAAAGTGAAACTATGGCAAATGCTAGAGTCCTAGCCTAGAGAAGAATAACATCAGACTGGCACCCCCCCACACACCAGAACTATATGACATACAGTTTTGAGACTTCTTTGCATCATCTCAACTTCCTAACTGCATGGAGAATTGGAAATTTAAAACTAGAAACTTAAAAATCTATTGATTATTTTTTTAAAAAAATTGATGAAAGTTTTAATCATGCCCATTCCCAACCAGTGCTGCACCATAGAAAGGCAACACCATGGAGACAACCTGTCATCCTCTTCTTCCCCACCCATCACTCTGCCGCTGTACCCCTGCTGCAGCCATCCTCATACACCCCTGTTTCTAGTGAAGTGAGCCCAACCCCTCTTTCTGACCCCTCTCATCTACATTGGGAAGACACCTATCCAACATTGCTTTGTCTACTCCTATCCTCATTCCTTCCCTCACCCCAGGACCACTCTGTTTGCCCCTTCTGTCCTCCTCCCAGGTCACCTTAACATTCATGGATGTGGGAATGTGTGCTCATGCTTGTATGAGATGAATGCTTGGCCAGAACATAGGCAATATACTCACCAGAATGGTTCTCCCGGGAAATGTTCCTGGACAACCCAGATTCTAGGTAAGCTCCACCATCCCTCAAGTCCCCTCCACGTCCTCCACTGATCCTTCTTTACACTGTGGAAGCCATCCCAACACAACTCTCTTTCTAGTTGAGTGGGCCCAAACCTCTTCTTGGAACCATATCCTTTTGCTAGGCTCCACTATCCTCCAGTTGATTTCCCCTCCTCACAGCCTGGCCCACACCCACCGTGTTCCCTCCCCCTCCGCCTACCTTGTATCCTGCCCCACCCTGTCCCTCTGGACCCAAGGCCACCCCAACATGCGTAGGTGAGGGGATGTGTGTGCATGTACATCTGAATGCATGTACGTGAGGCCCAACTGACCTGCACATTGGCAATACAGTCACCATAGACAGAGGCTCCTGTAGTTTGAGGTTCCTAGGTCTCCTGGCATCTGCTGACAGTTGTAGGGCTGGAGGTGGGGAAGCTGCTGCTATCTCCTGCTTCTGAGATGTGGTACTAGAGGGACTCTAGGGCTTCAAGTGAGGCAGATCTCCACCTTCCTCTTGTGTGGTCCCAGCTGCTGGAGACATCCCATGATGACTCTGATTCCAGGTAAGTGGGCCTGTCTCCCTACCTGACCAAATCCTCACCACCTTTTCTGGGCCAGATCCTCACCCCTACTTTCAGCTCCAACCCTCACATCCATTTTAGTCTCAACCCTCACCCCACTCTTGGATCCACCACTCACCTCACTTCCTCACCCCCACTGTAACCCCAACCCCCACTTACAGCTTCACCCCTCATTCCCAGTATTGTATCCACCCACACCCCACTTATGACTCCACTATTCACCCCCCATTTCTGACCTCATCCATCACCATATCGGATCCACCTTTCACCCTACTTCTGTCATTAACCTACCCACACTTCCAACCTCACCCCTCACAACCATGCTCTGATGCACCCTTCATCCTACTTCTAGGCCCAACCTCAAAACCAATTCTGGTCCCACTCACACATCCAACTTAGGTCCCACACCTCATCCCCACTTCTGGTCCCATTCCTCACATTCATTTCTGGCTTCATCCGTCACCCTCACTCTTAGATCAACCTCTCACCCCACATCGGGCCTCAAACTTACTACTACTTCTAGCTCCACTCCTCAGTCCCCTTCCAGCCCAATCTTCACCCTCACTTCTGACCCCAACCTTACCTCCCACCACACCTTATCCCAACTTTCATCTCCATCCCTCATCCAGGCTCCTCTTCCCCTCTCTTCTCCCAGTTCTACTCATCTTCCCATGGGAACAGATGCATGCATGAAGGCATATGTGGACATCCACTCATGCACAGGGCATTCCCATAGCATGCTTGGATGTGGTGCCAAATTTCTTGAACAAGGTCTGTGAGAGCTGCCAGAGAAGGAAGGCCTAGAGTAAGTCTTCCCCACTTCACCTCCTGGCTAAGGCTTTTTTGTCTAATGTCAGTACTGCACTTGCCATTCTTGGAAAACAAAGATTCAGGTGAGTATCCTCCCTCATCCCTCAGCTCCAGTTCCCAGTGGGATCCGTCCTGGGAAGACCCTATTTTGAGTTAAGTGGATTTAGTGGACCTGTCCATTCTACCCGGTCCTTCCTATTTCCCCACCCCCACCTTCCACAGCCTCCCCAGCTCCCCTGCCACCTTGCCCACCCTCCTCCCACTGCCCTCAGTCCCTCAACCCTGTTCTCCAAGCCTCTGTTCTCTCAACATGAGTGGTTGAAAGGATGCCCATGAAATGCACACTTAAGTATACACACGCACATGCACATGCATGTGGTACAAGGTTGGTCTGGACATAGGCTGTGGCAGTCACCAGAGAAGGAAGGCTGGAAATTAGAGTCCACCTTACTAAAACCTGTAGTGTGGGGCTCACACATTCACTGGTGGTTGTAGTACTAGAGCCATTAACACTGCCACCCACCCCCAAGTGGTCTCTCAACTGCTGGAGGGACCTGGTGTCCAAAGACCTCTTCAGATCTCCATCTTGCTGGAACACATGTGCCCAAGTGCCTTGAAGCCCCATTTTGAGGTAAGATGACCCTTCCCCTGGTGCGGTTGCTGAGGCACGATGAAGGGTTACGCAGTTGTACACATGTAGCTTCAGATAGGAATGAATGTATGCTTTAGAGTCCATTGTGAAGGAAGGTGGGGGCTGTTTGACAACCTGGGCTTTCTTCTCAGGCATAGCTGGGGATTGCTTGCGTCCATTGTGTCAACTGAGAGTGGCGATGGGGCTGGAGCCATTGAGTCTGCTGCCTTCACCAAACTTTTCATACACTGACTGTAGTGATGTGCTACCCTCAGGAAGCCCCTGTTTTGAGGTAAGGGGGGCCCTATCCCCCAGAGTGTACAGAATCATGCGTGAAGTTTGTGTGTGTGTGTGTACGCACGCATGCACACACACACACACACACACACACACACACACACACACAGGTTCTCATTTACCTGTTGCCAGATTTACCTGATAATGTGTTACAGTGGGACTAAGAGAAGGAAGGCTAGGGCTTGGTGTTTGCCCCACGTCCCTTCCTGGCCTCTATAGACTTGGTTATGGGTTTGAATCTGGGGATTCTGCCACCCTCCTCAAATAGCACTTCACCTGCTACAAAGAGGTCTTGTTCAAGGGATTCTTCAGCTTCACCTCCAGATCTCCATCTTCCTGGTCAGTGTCTAACCAAGTTCATAGGTCATTATCTCATGTCCATATATGAGATAAGTGGGCTCCCATCTAAATTCTCATGAGATCCTAATTATGTGGGAGGATTTGTGTTTATGTGTGTACACAATGTGCAAGAACACACATTCATGGTGCCAAATTAGCCTGAGCATGTGCTATAGAGAATCTAAGAAAAGGAAGGCTATGGCTAAGATTCTGCCCTGACTCCCTTTCTGCTGTAGCCTGTGTAGTTGGAAGCTCTGGGTTTGATGTTAGGGATGCTTTCTCCAAAGCCCACCAGTGCTTCAACTGATACAGGGAGATCTTGGTATTTGAATCAGCATTTGATTGTTAGCTGACAAATCTTCTAAAATATTTTTTTCCAATTCAACAATTTTTATTGACACTATTTTTCTGTGGCATCACTTAATCTAGGTCTTAGTTACTTCACTGAACTCTAATGAGATCTTTCTTAAGGGCAAAATAAGATTTACATTTTTCTCATAGTATCTGGTACTGTGCTACATTATGTAAAAGTTTTATATCATTGCTGGGTATGGGAGGGGCGGGTCATGTATTTTAAGGTTAAATGTTGTGTTGGGTTTGTGGGTAACCTGCATAATTATGGTAGCAAGACCTTTTATCAAATGAGAACTCTTTTGTGATATCCTGACTTGTCTTGTCAACTGCAGAAATTAAGGGAAAATCATTCTGTTGCTGCGGCTTCCGATGGAGAAATTTCCATCATGTGGAGAATCACAGAAATGATGACCTGGATGAATGATTTGGAAGGTGAAATCACAGAGATGTGGCCTGAGCACTCTCTGAGTTCTGCAGTGCAAATGAAATTCCTCCTGAAGAAACTTGAGGTAATTATCTGAAAGCAGCTGAGCTCTTTTCACAGATCACTTGGAGGAGGAAAATTGAGCCAGTAGACATGGGGTGTGACTTACTTTTTATATAACTTTCTTATTTAATTTCTTTTACAAAGGACTTTTACTGACGGCATGTCACTTTTTGAATACAATGCATCTTGATCAATGTCATTGCATTCATCCTTCTCCCACATATCTCCCAACCCCATCTCTATGTTCTCAAGTTACCTGGTTTTATATTCACGGATATACATTGACTATTAGGACTGTGTTTGGTTACCACCTTTTCTCCCTCCAATCACCATCCTCTACCCCTTGACCTCCTCCCACTCTCCACATATGGAACACATGTTTCAGCCTCCTGGTATTCAGTTTGTTAAACTCTGAGTTGTTTAAAGGAGTTACACTCTTTCAATCTTCCATGAGTATACCAGAATTTATTCAGCTTGTATGTATGCCTAGGACCCTGAATATGTTTTTTCATGAATGTTTATAATTTAGATCTAACTTCCACAGAGAGAAAACATATGTCTTTGTCTCTCTAACTCTGACATACTAAACACGATTTTTTCAAGGACAATCTATTTCATGGCAAATGATCTTTGAGTAAGAGAATAAGGAAGAAGTCATTTTAGCTTTTTGCAAATATATATGTGTTGCTTTCTCCATGATATTTCATTTTGTGTGTATATAATTGAACATGAAACTAGTTGTTTGTGGGCAGTGTACTTACCCTTAGAAATGCTGAAGATAAAGGAGCCATGTTATTACTTTAAATGACCTTTCAGGCTTTGAGGAAATGGAGAAGGAGAATGGCTTCATCATCAAAGATAATAGTATCAATAGATATTTTTGTTATTCCCTGTCACATTCTAACTTGAGTACATGATATAATACTTAAGTGACTAATGCTTGCATTTCTACCTGTCTTTGAGATCTTAGTTATGGAGTTTGTTTGGCAGAAATTTCAAGAGATTTGTGCTCCAATTTTACTAGTAGCCTTGGGGAAAAAGAAACTCAGTGCTGAGGCCCTGAGTTCAAACCCCAGAATCAGCACATTAAAAAAACTTATCTTGGGCTGGGAAGGTGGTTCAGTGGGGGAACGCTTGCCTTGCATGCATGAGGCCCTAAGTTCGATTCCTCCGCACCACAAAAGCAAAAAATAAAAGCCAGAAGCTGTGGCACTGTGGCTCAAGTAGTAGAATGCTAGCCTTGAGCTGAAGAGCTGAGAGACAGCGCCCAGGCCCAGAGTTCAGGCCCCATGACCAACCCCCCCCACAAAAAAAAATCTACGCAAGCTTTAGTAACAAAACACCTAACACTTGTTTATGCTCCCCTCAAATGTCTGCATAGGAAATGCCAGAACTTTCCTGGATAAAAGTGCACAGTTACTAAGCACAACAAAAAGAAGGTTGGCCTTGTGCAGTTTTCACATTAGTATAGAAGTTGGAGTTATCCAAGCTTCTCTAGGAGTCTTGACAGTCCCCCAAGGAACAGAGAAGCTGTGTATATTTGTGACACTCCTTAAGGGCATAAAGAGTCTGTCTGGAGTACATAATTTCTGATTCCCAGGATATTGTTTCCATGAGCTCTCGGGGTAGTTTAGAAACTTGCAAAGCTCTCCCAACTGACTCTCAGAGGAACTCCTGGCCAGAGAGGGGTCCTGATACCAATGACTTGTAGCTTCCATCTATTTTTGTACACCCTCAAACTTTTCAATCTGTTTGACGTATGTCCTCCTTTTCACAAATGTGTAATGGCCAGAATCTCCACTCCAAGCAGCATCCTTATGGGACATGGAAAGGGTAGAAAAATGCTGCTCACAGTGATTAATGTTGTGAGCATTGCATCTGCTAGGGGGAAATCCACTCAATGGGACAGTTTTCCATTCAGGATATTGGTGTTTGTGCTCCTTGGGCATGCGTTTTAGGGGTTTTTGAATGGAGATGCACTACAAAGAATGGATAGCAATCAGTGGGCTTTGATAGCCAGTTGTTGCTTCAGCTGAACACCTTCACAGATGATATTGAAAGCAAATGCTATGAGAGGATAGAGGTTGTAGAACACCTGGGAGTGATGAACCACCAATGGCACCAAGTACATGGAATCCTATTAAATAAAAGATGCTTGAGATCACAGTTAGATGCATTATTTGGTCCTACAAGATACTACTTTCCAAAAAATTTTAAAAAGTGTTCAGATATTTTTATCACTGTGACTAAAATAATCTAAATTATAACCCCATTATTATGTCTTATTTAGTATTCTTCATGGTTACATATAATGAGTATGAAAAGTCTTACATCCTGCTTGAAATTTTAGAAGAAATTTTAGTTACGAAGGTGTCAAGTGCATTAAGTATAGTATCCCACATTTGTAATACCACCTGATTGGGAAGCAGAAATAAAAAAAAAGGATCATGGTCTGAGGCCAGGCCAGAGAAAAAAATGCTACGACACCCATCTCAAAAAATGAGCTGGCCATTTCCTAACAAATGGGGAAATGTCATTCTTTCTGATGGAGGCATAGAATTCCATTGTGTATATATACCACATCTTCTTGATCCATTCATCTACTGAGGGGCATCTAGGTTGGTTCCATATCTTAGCTATGGTAAATAATGCTGCAATAAACATAGGAAAGGCTTGGAAAAAATTATATTAAGTGAAGTAAGCCAGGCCCAAAGAAACATAGGTCCCATGGTTTCCCTTATTTGCAATATCTAGTATAGGTTTGAGTCAAGCAGAAAAAGTCAGAGAATGTGATGTTAGGAAAACGAACCCTCAAATATGTATTTTAATGTTTCTGTTTCTTTCATGCATGTGTTTCTAACGCATTTATAAGATTATTTCTTTGTTGCTTTGTATGTCCCTCCCCCACAGTGTAACCCCCGCTTTTACTATATTTGATGTCAGTATAACATGTGGAGGAGACGGGGACAAACAAGTCGTTTAAGGATTCAGGTGGACCTGTTGCAACAATGAGAAGTACAAAATGTCATGTCAAAAACAGCTTTACAATGTCGGTGGGGGGGGAGGGAGGGTATGAATGGGTGGGAGGCAGGGGGGAGGCTGGGAAGGGAGGTGAAGGGTAAACAAAGGAGGAGGCTGCAATGCTTGGTAAGAAATGTATGCATTATCCTGCCCATGTAATTGTAACCCCTCTGTACAGTATGTTCTCAAATAAAATAAAATAAAATTAAAAAAAAAATGAGCTGGCCATAGTGGTTCACATCTGTAATCCTAGCTACTTATGTGGCAGGCATAGGTAGCCAGGTCTCAATCAATCTAGGATCAGCCCTGGGCAAAAAGCTCAAGACCTCAAATAAACAAAATGTCTAGAAGTATGTCAAAAGGAGTTGACTGCTAGCTGTTGTACTATGTAAGTCCTGTCTAGCAAGCACAGATCTTCTGAGTACAAAACCCTCTGAATACAAAACTCCCCTCTCCCACCAAAAAGCCATTGTCCCATTTGAACATTTAATTTCAAGGCCACTGACAGGTGACAGATGGTGACATTCTCTTTAAAATTAGTTACTCAAAAGAGACAATGTTTTTTAGGCTTTGAAAGAATTGAAAAGGAAGAAAAATGCATGTGATTTTTACTAGCTCCACAATTCTAGAAAGGATAAAAATGTACTTAAGTATTCAATATATACTCATATGCATGCATATATGCATGTGTTGTGTATGTACATATATGTATGTATATATATGTATGCACAAGTGGTTCATCTCTTTTCTGTGTAGCAAATAGTACACATGAATCTGTAGAGTCAGCACTCAAAGGCATGAACAGACAAAGAGAGTGAGCAGAGAACTCACATCAAGGAATCTATGGCTGGCAGATAACACTGAAAATTTTTACCTCAGTTTCTACGTGTTGCTCACTGCAGTACAGAGACTATACAATGTCAATGGGATACCAGCAGAAAAAATGAGATATGAGAGTTACAAATGGTCAATATTCATCATTTTCTTGATTCATTTCTCTCTTGAGGGGCATTTGGGCTGATTCACTAAGCATGGTTGTGCTGAAAGCTTTATTATATCCTGGTTTGTAATCTTTTGGGTAAATCCCCAGGAGTAGAGTTGCTGGATCATAGGGTCATAAGTAGTCAAAAGTAGGATGAAGGGAGGAAAGGTTGGAGGATGAAAAGGAGGAAAGGGGGAAAATGCAGAGAGAATTCCAGTAAATATCCTACCATTAATTGAGAAGAGTGAGGGAAGGTGTGTGAAGGGGAGGGATTAATGAGAATGTTGAAAGTGGTGGCATTGATCAAGGCATATTGTATTCATAAACTGCTTTGTTTAATGACAACTGTGCTATGTAAAGCAATAATTTAAAAAATCATGTTCCTAAAGTGATAAGCAATTAGAAGCAACATTATGAGAATTTTCTCAGATGATCTCTAGGGTCCATAAATAAGACTTTTTTGATTAGGATGAGTTTTAGAACAACAGTAATTGTACAGACTATATTAAGAAAATTTAATGATTTCCAGCTATTTAAAATAATGATTGCTGGATATATAGCTCAAGTGGCAGAGTGATACCTAGTGAGAAAAAGTGTCAGATATTGAATTCAAGTCCTGATCTCAAACAAAATAAAAACAATCAAGAAAAGTAGGGCAGTTTATTGGGCACTGGTAGCCCATGCCTTTAATTCTACCTTTAATTGGAAGCTGAGATCTGAGGATCTCAGTTCAAAGTCAGCCTGGGCAGGAAAGTCTGTGAGACTCTCATCTCCAATTCACTGCCAAAGAAAGCTGGAAGAGGTATAAGGCTAGCCTACAGTGAAAAGCTCTGGGACAGAACCAAGGTTTTGACTTCAAGCCTTAGGATAGTGCATATAAATACACAAAAGAAGTGAGGCACTCAGGTTTTGGTGAAAATTCTTCTATGTGCTGGTAGTCTGTTGAGGGGGAATTACAGTGTGAAAAGCAGTGTGGATATTTGGTGATCCCTGGTTTCTTATCCAGGAGCTGCAGTGCAGTGTGTAGAAGACAAGTCTTTCTTCAGAATTTCACTCTCTTGGATGGATTCCCCAATTTGCTCTAAGTTATTGAAAAGTAGAACCGAGTTAGGGATATATTTTCATAATATGTCAGAGTAACGTTTCATAGATTTTTTTGTTTACCTTAAGTTCTTTGCAAATTATTTTTAGTAAATCTGAAAAATCTAGCAATTGACTATTGTAAGTAGATGAGTTTTTCAGTTCAGGTGATCAAATAGAACATATTGTATTGCAATTGAGTGCTTTCTTTTTTAAAATTACATAATTACATCTTCTGTAATTAATATAAATAAATGAAACTACTGGAATATTCTGGATCTTGGCTATGGACCGGTGTTTGTAGCCTAAAATCAAGAATCAGAATATTGTAATCAAACATGAGACACTCCCAGTTTTATAAATAAAGTTGTATTTGAACCTAGCCTCATCCTTCCATTTCCACGTTAACTTTTGTATGTTCTCATGATGCAAGGCAGAGTTGAGTATTTATTATTGAAGACCATATGGCCCACTCTTTACAAAACATGTTTGTTGACCCTGTCCTAGAATATTACAGCACACTCCTAGTGAGCATGTGGATACTATGCAAGATGTTTAACATATAGTTGGTCTAGAGGATGTCACTGGAATATTTTTTTAATTTTTATTTTTGTTATTTTTGTTGTAGTTGTTGTTGGGGAAGGGGGATCATCATCAAGCTTGAACTCTGGGCCTGGGCATTGTCCTGGAGCTTCATGCCCAGGGCTAACACTTTATCATTTTGAGCCACAGCTTTACTTGTGGGATTTTGCTGCTGCTGCTGCTGCTGCTGCTGTTGTTGTTTGTAGATAATTAGAGATAAGAATCTCAGGGACTTTCCTACCCAAGCTGGCTTCCACTCTTGATCCTCAGCTCTCAGTCTTCTGAGGAGCTTGGATAAAAGCTGTGAGCCATTGATGCATGGTTAATTTCTTTTTTAAAATTTGATAATTTTTGTTTTCATCTGATTTCATATTCTATCAAAATATGTGTGGAATACCTTTTTCCACAGACTCAAGTCTCCTATCACTCTTTCCTGGGGGCTGTCCTGCAAAAGCGCCCTCAACCATTATGAACTCTATGAGGGGCCCTTATGGCAGCTGAGTGTCCAGGACAAAGGTGGCAGAGGAGGCAGTGACACCTGGGGATTGGGCAGGGGCAGGGCATACATAGAGGAAAGTGAGTACTGCTTGTATGGGCAGCCTCAGTTCAGGAGCAGACAGCCCAGGGGATTGATGTCGCGGGCAGCCCTGGGGTTTCTGTGGGCTGCATGGAGGTAGCAGTGGTGTTGCTGCTGCATCTCCTTGCCTGCCATCACCTCCATTGTCCCTGCAGCGCAGGGGCATGGGCTCCACCTTGAGCGAAGGGGCTTAGGGCAGCCGCTGGCCGGCCAGGATTTTCTGCCAGGCCTCTTGCTCATCCTGCAGGCAGCCAGAAATTCACACAGGCCACCCAGATGAGGTCGGCATGTGTACAGTCACTGACTGTCTCCCTGAGGCGCTTGACCTGGTGGAGAATCCAGTCCTTGGGTGCTCAGCTGGCAGCGGGGGGCTCAGGCTGCTGAGTAGCATCTGGTACTCCCAGCTGCTGGGCAGGGCCCAAAGACCAGACCTCAGGCAGCAGCTGCAAGGTCGAGGCACTGGGCAAGGTGTGGTGCGATGAGCCAAGGTGCCCAGGTCACTGAGGCCTTGCTGTCTGGTCTCCACTGCCAGCTTGGAGGTTCACAGTCTAGTGGCTGCACCCTGCTGCCGTATGGCTTTCCAAGGACTCTAGCCTTAGCAGGGTGCTTGGCACCAGAGGCCTCATTTGCAGCCCTCCTCCTTTTCACACTGCAGCAGAATTGTGGACCATAACAAGCTGCGCTGACCCGCCCCATTCTGCAACTTCGGTGTTGGAGATGCTGACCTGTGGCCCACAGATCCTCACAGCAGCGGTCTTGAAGCCCAGGAGGCAGTGCCCTTGGCACCCCATCTTGGGCAAAAGGACCAGGTGTGGCAGAGGCAAAGGGGCCGGAGCGGCCTTGCACATGATTTAAGTACACTTTATTTGGGAGTATACTGTCTTCTCAATATGTGTAACATATTAGTTTTGTTAGGTGAATAAGTGGCCATGTCTACATTGGTATTATAAAGAGAATGTACAGAGGGATTAAATTACATGAGTCAGATAATGAATACATTTCCTTTTGTATAGTGTCTTCTTTTCCCTCCCTCCCTGCAAGCCCCTTCCTCCCATTAATTGAATATTTAGGGAATTCTCTGAGGAAATATGGACTAACGTACAATAAAATCTTTATGACAGTAGAGGCTTGACCCAATCACATTAATTTTTTTGTAGAATAGAGAAATCTATTTTCTGCAATGAAGAAACAACCAAGAGCTAACCATGGAGACTGGAGGGAAGTTACTGGGCACCCTAACCTGGGCACTAAGAAGATCAATCAGCCTGAAAGGATGCCTGAAAGAACACAGAATTGCAGCTGGGTGAGATGATCAAGCAGGTCCAGAGCATTGTAGAGGTGACATTCACTTACTTTTCTACTGATGATATTCACATACCATCATAGTTTTATTTGCTTTATAAAAGAAAGGAAAGTTTAGAAAGTTCAGCATTGGGAATTTTCCAATGAAAAGGCAGGGCTTACTAACAATTATGTTGTGCTCAATAATAATACAGTATGGAAAAAGGATCAGTGTAGAGTATATAAAAACTTTAAGTACTGTGAAGATACTCTTTTATGAATCATGAAACTTGGTCCATGAAGCACAAATCTAATTTTATATGTTTTACAGTCCTGGGATATAATATATACAGTAATACTGAAGTTTTCTGCTATCATTAGAAAAGGTACATTTCCACATAGTGAAATCCTACATGATTTAGAACTAATTAAGGATTTTTTTATTCTGTGTCATTAGTAGAAAAATGATTGTTTTGTTTGGTCCCAAATAGCAAATTATTCTCAATGATTATGAACTATTTTGAACCTAATTCGAGTTCGTTTTTTTTCTGCCAGGTCTGCTGGGACATGAACTCAGTGACTGGGTGCTGCCCTGTAGCTTTATAGCTCTTAGCTAACATTCTACTGCTTGAGCCACTGCTATAGTTTTTTTGCTGGTTGGTCTTTTACTGGTTGGGATAAGAGACTTATAGACGGCTTTGCACCAACTGACTACAAACCATGATCCTCAAATCTCAGCCTCCTGAGTGGCTTGGATTACAAGCATGAACCATCAGTGTGTGACTGGTTATGCTTTTTCATAGTAAATTTTCTCAAATGAGCCCGAAAATATATCAATATGTAAGTCCATGAATGAGTGAATACATTTATTTCTTCTGTGAAGTAAGTCATAAACTAAATAAGATTAAATAGTTTTTTTTTTTCAAATCTAAGAACAAAACCCAGGGCCTGGCACTTGGCAGCAAGTGCTCTTCCATTTACCAAAATCCACAGCACCAAAATTAAGATTCTTAACTCTGAATAACCCAAGATTCAGAGACTCAGTGGAAGCTAGTTAGTTGACTACTGAATAGAATGAAAACATAAATCACAAGTTGAAAGTTCATGAAGGCTAAGAAAATGTAGGCTCAGACAAATAATTCCATCCCTCTTCTCTCTGCTTCCTGCCTTAACCAATTTTTATCCAGTCCTAGGGCTTGAATTCAGGCTTTGGGCATTGTTCTGAGTGTTGTTTGCTTAAGGCTAGCACTCTACCACTTCTAGCTTTTGCTATTTATATCTTACTGAGGAATCAAACTCAGGGCTTCCTGGCTGCTAGGCAAGCACTCTGCCACTAAGACACATTCTCAGCCCTCACTTTTTGTTTTTGAGACAAAATATTCAGCTTCAGCTCAGGTTGGCCTGTGTCCATTGTTTTTAGTATTAATTGACTGATGAGAATATGCAATGTACAGCTTCCTTGTATCAATGTCTGCTATCTAATTGTTTCTTGATGTAGGCCTTTAAGTTAGGTAGTGTATGGTTTCAGTTCCTCAGTTTCACAGTGGGTAGAATACCAATAGTGAGAGAAATATGTTTTTAAAAATCTCCTGCCGGGCGCTGGTGGCTCACGCCTGTAATCCTAGCTACTCAGGAGGCTGAGATCTGAGGATTGCGGTTCAAAACCAGCCCGGGCAGGAGAGACCGTGAGACTCCTATCTCCAATAAACCACCAGAAAACCGGAAGTGGCGCTGTAGCTCAAGTGGTAGAGCGCTCGCCTTGAGCTGAAGAGCTGAGGGACAGTGCCCAGGCCGAGTTCAAGCCCCACGACAGACAAAAAAAAAAAAAAAAAAAAAAAAAAAAAAAACTCCTGAGTGAGGTCTAAAATGTCATAGCATGAATTAAATCTTGGATGTTAATGGATTTTTTGTCTACCCTTTTTATAATTTATTGGTTATTAACAATTTTAATTGACATTACACAGGTAATATATGGAGGATTTACAGTTACTTTTGATTGATTGAATGAATTAGAGTGATCCCTTATCTATGGAGGGAGTCACATTCCAGATACCCTTGACATAGATGATAATCCTGGAGGTAGCAATAATTAAACTGAAATAATCACAAGAAACTGCATTTATTTTTTGTGCTGGTCCTAGGGCATTAATCAAGCCCTCACTGCTGTCCCAGCAGGTTTTTTTAAATTTTAAGTATGACTATTACCTGATGATTTTAGCACATAAGAAAAAAATATACTCATGATGCTGAGATATAAAGACTTCTGATTGAGCCCCACTTGGCCTAGAAAATGCGTGGGACACTTCTCTCCCCAAAAGAGATGGAAGTGGTTCTGTGCCTCAAGGGGTAGAGGAACAGCTTTGAGAGAAGAAGCAATAGCATCATGTCAATTCACTGAGTTCAAGTCTCAGTATTGTTATACATACACCAGAGTGTGTGTATAACACACACACACACACATACACACACACACAAACACACACACACACACACACACACACACAAGAGAAAAAAGAAAAGGAAAAACCCTGATAAGGTAATTAAGACACCTAATGTGATAAAGAGGAGGAAGCTTGAGGAATCATTTCTGTATTATTAGATTATTAAACCACAATCTACAGGTAATTTAAAGTATACAAATATAGCTGGGTGACCAGAGTTTCATTCTTGTTAATCTGTGAGTGTGTATGTGTATGCATATGTGTGCTCACATACCCTAGTACTAGCGCCTGAATTCAAGCCCTTATTCATTTCCTTAACTTTTTCTTTCAAGGTTGATGCTCCCCACTTGAGCTACATCTCTACTCTGGCATGCCTGTAACTCTAGCTACTTAGGAGACTGAGACCTGGAAGATTGTAGTTTGAAGCTCCCTAAAGCAGAAAAGTCTGTAAGATTGTCTCCAATTAACCAGAAAATATATTGAGAGCAGAGGCATATCTCAGCAATTTTTCTGAGGTAACCTTGGACCATTTCTTCCTTTATTCAGTGCTTATGTAACATACAGAGTCATATAGCTGCTTAATGTATTCAACTTATACACACATATGAGCATGTATATAATTTTATAATATGCACATCAAGAGAAAATATACATATTTTTGTTTTTATGATCAGTCCACATATCTACTAGAAGGTGTGGAGTTCCTCTCTCACCCACTGCTGTGCATATGCTATTATTCAATTATCCGAATATCTTTGTGTAGGACTCTATGTGTGTACCCAAGCACGTGTGTACCTAGATTAAACTCGTTTCCTTGCACTTGTTAGACAAGTGTTAGACAGCTAGCCCTGTTTATAACAGTTACTTTTGAATGAATATCATGGATTCCCTAGGTTGTGTTAGAACGCAGTGTTAGAATGCCTCTCATACATACCTGGAAGCACTTATTGATTGAGAATGGGATCTTTTTTTCCCAGCTGTGGGGCTTGAAGTCAGGGTTGAGCACTGTCCCTTAGTTTCTTTTGCTCAAGGTTAGAGCTCTACCACTTGAGCCTCTTTTACTGTTTGTGTGATACTGAGGAATCAAACCCAGAGCTTCATGCATCCTAGGCAATCATTCTACCACTAAGCTACATTTTCAGCCGAGACGGGGATCTTGATAATTGTTCCCTATGCAATCCTGAACTCTGGTTTCCAAGTAACTATTTTACAGGGGTGTGCCACTACACTGATTGTATTTTTTAAAATTTTATATATTTCATTTTCTCCTTTTTTATTGGTAGTACTGGGCCTAAAAGTTGTTCATCCTGTTTATCAGAAATGTTTTTAAGGGAAAATTGGTTTCAAGAATTATTCTGGGGGTGTTTTTGTTTCTGTTTTGTGCTGTGCTGAAAGATTTATTCCTGGCTGGTGGAAATCTCTCATGGTGGGTGGTGAGTAAGCTGTGGAGCATTGATAGGGTGCTATGTGTTACCTTGTTTGTCCTTTTAGATTTTCATTTAGATGTGTTGTTCCTCAAAATAATTCCTTTACTAAAGTAGGATTGTTCTTTTATTTTTGAGACCTATTGTAGCCCAGGCTGATCTTGAACTCATGATGTTCCGGATCAACTTCTTGAATGGTAGGATTACAAATGTATAGCATCACACATAGCAGGAATGTTATGTGATTAATACACACTTCTACTCAACTGCCTTTAGTTTGATACCATGGCCAGTGTTTACAAAGTATTGTTCTATATTGGAAGATATCTTTAGAAAGCATATCTTGCTCTAGGTAACTGAAGAATGTAAAAGGGTAGTGGTATGCATAGTACCTAATTACACAACATTCCAGAGCAGGCCAAGAAGACTGTTGGGAAGGACAAAGGTAAAGAGTAGTATGAATTATTATCTTGGGCTTGGAGTACAGTGATTCAGGAAAGAACGTATACAGGTAGAATCCTGTGAGGGTTGTGGAAGTAGAACAGGTATTTTCCAGGTAGATCAAATGTGAGAATGTCCAGGAGGAGGGACCAGCATTTTCTGAACCTTGGAGAGGCAGAGCAGCAGAGTACTGGATGGATGGAAGCAGAGTGGAAAAGAAAACAGAATACTCTTTGGGAGTTTGTATGTTTACTAATTTATTGCTTGCATAAAGCATCAACCCCTACCAGCAACAGAGGAAGCTGCCCATCCCAGCCCCATGTGTGTGCTGGAATGGGTGGGGCTACTGAGAAAGTAAGATGTGGAAATTCAGAACACACCTGAGCCTGGGTCATTCTATAAATTCACTGTGGAAGAGTGTACCTAGATTTGCCACATATGAAATTACACTTGTTAGGGAAGCACGAAACTGACAGACCTTTTAATATTACTTAATTTTAAGTAGATTCTTGTAGGTTTTCCTGGGCTGTTGACTGTAGCCCTGCTAGTTATGCCTCCCATACAAACTGGAATGACAGATGTATGCCACTACATCTAGTGAATACTGATTGAGATAGGTTTCTTGGTTAAAAAAATATTTCCTTGAATGGTCTTGAACCATATACTCTCATTGTGTCTTTAAAATGCCACTGAAGAAAAGGTTAACCAATGTATCCTTGTCTCAAAAGTTAATCATGCCTCTAACAAGGATTTGCCTTCTCAAAGCAGGGTAACACCTCACAGAAGTGTTATATCAGAAGAACAAAAGTACAACCAATGGGCTAATCACCAGGCAGCCAGAAAGAATATGAGCCTGGCTTCTCTTGGCTGGGAGATCTTTATCTTTGTAACAGAATTAGGCTTTACTTTTCTTTTTTAAGGTCAGTTAGCAAAAGATCAATACAAAAATGAACAATTTGCATTGAGCCTCCTATGTAGAAGATTCTAGTGACAATATCTCCTCATGGGATTTGAGAACCCAGTCTTTGGTGTGACAAGCTTGGTGGGCTTCAAGAAGTGCTTTCTATACACACAAAAGCAGAATCTGCTTCCCATGTTCCCTTGTAAGACTGTTACACTTGTATGGGATTTTAGAAGTCAAACATATGTTTGAAATCCTGACTTTCACAGCCAGTTGATTTACCAGATTTACCAGTTTCCATTTTATCTTCTTTTTTCAATGTTATGATAATTTCTTAGTAAACAAAGTATATAACAATGGTACCCAAGGAAACTGAAATACAATAATAATTTTCCACTCTCTATATTTGTATTCTATCACTATCTTATATTCAATCAATAATTATCTGATAGCCTTCAATGGCTTTGTCAAAGACCCCAGTGGCCTAAACTTTGCCCAGTCTGTGTCAACTCCATTCTTCATGTTACCTGGCTTTGCTGTGGCATGTGGGTCCCAATTATCTTATCACCTTTCCCTGCTCAAACTTTTTGGTTATTTCTTCCCTTATCACCCCAGCTTCTTTGTCCAGGTGAAGAGGTCTCTAGGCACATTTGGACATACTGGAGGCTCCGTTGGTTTCTCACTTCCCTCCATCTGCACTAACACCAGTAATCTTTCTGGCCACTTGGCATTAAATGTTAACTACATGATACCAGCTTTCCATTGTGTATGCCCAGCCAGGCCTTTCCCTTCTACTTCACACCATGCATTAAGATGAGTGAAATGTTTTTATTTGCAGGGAAATAGATAGAAATGGAGACTATCATGTTGAGTGATTTTAAGCCAGATTAAGAAAGATAAAGGTCACATGTTTTCTATAATATGTAAATACACAATCTAAAAGATAAACGTGTAAACACATAGAGAATCATATATAAATACATTTATAGAATATGTCTATATGTTTGGAAATTTTTGAGGGAATTTGTAGGATTAGGGAAGGATAAATAAATGTTATTTGGCATCTGTGCATGGCAATGATGACAAAGGTATCTCACCGAAATCCATTGAATATTGAAGAGGAAGCTAGATGGGGAAAGGGAGAGTCAGGCCATCAGTATGACTAAAATTACTCAATATGAGTTTGTAAAATTTTATGGTGAAATTTCTTAAATAATATTGTTATGCAATTTAATTAAAATGAGATATAGGAATGCTAAAAAACTATTATATGTGTGTTTTAATGGAAGTGAGAAGGACAGAGAGGGCAATGGTGGGAAAACATGTTCAAAATAGGTAGTTTTTTAATACATGTAAAAATGAACAGCAAAGCATGTTGACATTGATTTGAGAAAAGTCTGTAGATGTGTGAGAGTGATGGAGGAAATGAGTCTCATAAAGATACAAATCAAATCCTTGGAAGAATGTGTGCTAATCAAAAAGTGAGAAAAAATTGCTACAGATTTATGTGCTATTTTTCTTATCTCATATGCTAGTACATCTTTTTTTAATTTTGAAAGAAATAGATTTGGTTGTATATAAATGTCATAATTCTAATCTAGGATTTAAGATTTTGTCCCCACTCCATCTACACAACCATATATTCCGTTCCCAAAAGAATCCCATTGTCAGATATATATTGCCAGAACCGTTCCCATGCATGTACAAACTTCTATGTCCATGAGTATAAAATACATACATCAAATGTTACCAATTATATCATATATAGGTTGCTTTTCACTTGATAGAGCAACCTGTGGTTTTCACTCTATATGTCAAGTTGTACTTAATCAGTCTATACATGATCAGTGGCCATTTCAATGGTTTTAAATTATTTTAGACACATCTCATTCCTGCTAATGTCTTTCCAATAGTGAAGCATAAGACTATCAGTGGAGCACAAGGAAAGTAACTACACAGTTTCCCATTCCCTCCCCTCTCCTGCCATTCTAATTTGTGATAGTGACTGCCAAAGAAGTATGACTATAAATTCTTTTATAAAATGCAGGACAATCTGCCAAGTAAATAGTCCCTTTTAAGAGAATGTGAAAATCAGTGGGAGTTAACATTTGTGAGCATTAAATGTTGACATATGACTGAGTTTTCTAATACATAATTAACTTTCTGTGTGTGTGTGTGTGTGTGTGTGTGTGTGTGTGTGTGTGTGTGTGTGTCTCTGTATGTCTGTGTGTCTGTGCGTCTGTGTGTCTGTGTATCTCTGTGTATATGTATGTATTTTCTGGACCTGAGGGTGAAATCAGAACCTGAGTGCTGTCCTGGAGCCTTTGTACTTGAACTACAGTTCCATTTCCTATTTGTAGTGTTTAACTTGAGATTAGTGTCTTAGGGATTTCCCTGCTTGTCCTGAGTTGGATCCTCACATCTCAGGCTCCTGAGTAATTTGGATTACAAGCTTGAGCCACAGATGTCTGGCCATTATCTCTCATTGGTTCTCAGAATGACACTTTTTTTTTTTTTTTGCTGCAAAAACTGGCAGTGGCCACTTCATTGGCCTGGATAGAACAGGAGCATCTTCAGAGATTGTGTTTGGGGCCTAAGTGAAATGTAAATAATATCTTCCCCACCAGCTAATATGTCCTCCTCACTGTCTAAATAAAGCTTATAAATTGAGAAATTTGCTCTCAAACTTGAATTTCTTTTAGATATATTGTCTTATTATTGTACAAAATAATGGACTCCATTATATTTTCCTATATTCATACTACATATTTTGATAATATTCACCTTCGTTACCCTCTTTTGCCTGTTTCCTCCCATGGTTCCTTCTTGTTTTTACATTTTTCTCTCTCTCTCCCTCCCTCTCTCTTACTCTCCCTTTTTCTCTCCTTCCCTCTCTTTCTCTCTCATTCTCTGCTTGCCTTTCTGCTAGTAGTTGCTTTACACTTTCTACCTGTATTCCCCCTTTTAAGCAAAGCCTCAAGTTCTGGGTTTCTGCTTATTAATTGGAATTAAGAATTTTTGCCAGGCATCGGTGACCCTCACCTGTAATCCTAGCTAGTCAAGATGCTGAGATCAGAAGATTGCGCTTCAAAGCCAGCCTGGGCAGGCAAGTGCATTAGACTCTTATTTCTAATTAACCACCAGAAAACCAGAAATGGCTATGCGGCTCAAGTGGTAAGGTGCTTGCCTTGAGCTGAAGAGCTGAGGGGTAGTGTCCAGGCCCAGAGTTCAAGCTTCACGACTTACCAAAAATTAAAGTGTTTCCATAGATTTTTCTTTCAAACCATGATAATAAATTACCTTTGTTCATGTAGATAATATAGGAATTTAGTATTGTTGGGTTATTAACAACTATTTAAATTATTTTTGAAAAATCATAATGAACTATGCTTTATGAATCTCATCTTATTCTGAAATATTACAAAAACAGTAGAGTTCTTCTATAGGGTCCCAATGTAATAGGAAGCCCTGTTCTATATCAGAAGTATCTATCAACCATTTCTTTCTCCTGTACCTTATCTTACATCTATTCAATTATTATTTTTATTTGTCAATTATCTTTCAGTAGTTGTACAAAGAAGTTGCCATATAACAAAAGCAGTTTATGAATACAGTGCATATTGATTTGTGCCACACCTACAATAATCACACCCCCCTCTGACCCACCATTCCCTTATTTTTCTTAGTTTTTCAGTATAGACAATGAATTCCTTTTCAGCAAATTAATTTAGTTTATATTTATTTATTGTCAGGCATGGGGTTTGAACTCTGGGATTGGGCATTATCCCTCAGCTGTTCCACTCAAGGTGAGCACTCTACCACTTGAACCAGAGTGCCACTTCCTGTTTTCTAGTGGTTTATTGGAGATAAGGATGACATGGAGTTTCCTGCCCGGGCTGGCTTTGAACTGAGATCCTCAGATCTCAGCCTCCTGTGTAGCTAAGATTACAGGCCTGAGTGGCCTGTGCCCAGCTGATTATAGTTATTTTAAAGAGGCTGTGTAGAGGGATTTCATTTGCATAAGTCAGATGAGAACATTTCCTTTCATACAGCATCTTCTATTCCCTCACTTTCTCCCAATGAGCTTGACTACATTCTGCCCCTTCCTCTCTTCATTTGTCTACCCTTTCCCCACCCTCTTCTTTGATGTACCCAGTTCCTTGCATTAATATTCTCAGGCTTTGGCCTAGACTTTCTAAAGATTATACTATTTGGGCCACATTGGCAGCAGCGATGGTGGAGCAGGAAGGCTCCCACAATGAAGCCCACAATCACATGCAAGTTAAGCTGCATGGAGAAAGGCAGCCAGTATGGGGCACACCAAATGTACTGGACCATCTTCTTCAGGTACATGTCCCAGAGCAAGCCCTCTGAGGCCCAAGAGCTCATGTGCTCAGGAGTATATTTTTGTTCTTCCATCATGGCCAGCAAAACAGCACAGCAGACCTGTCCATGCAGGTGTTGGAGTCCCTGAAGTAGGCAGAAATGGATGTAGTGTCTGGTTTGGGTGTTGAGTTGATGGACCCCTTCTCCAGAGCCCTGAACTGTTCCAGTTGGGGTTCCTGGAAACGGGGCCACCCTTAGCTCCTTCCATTTTGAGCCCTGACCCTGTGGAAAGAGCCGAACTACTGGGAATCTTGATACTACTTTCTACACTCTACAGTCAGTGAGGGCTGTGCCAACATGCTGGTGGAAGACTCCACGGCCCACAGCTTCCATGGCAAGTGGACATACTTGTGGCTCAGGGAGTGCTGCCGTTTCTCTATTAGAAAACAAAACCAGGTCTGTGGTCTTCATCATGTATGCACAGAAGCAACATCCATCAAGCACCGGCCACCCTCCATCCAATCCCTGCTCCACTTCATCTGATTTCTGCTGCTGGCCGTGGATGGCGGCAAGCTGACCATGTTCATGGTGCTGTGAGAGCAGTGCCAGCCCTCCCTGTACAGGCACCCAATACATGACAAGTAGCTCGACAGGACAGAACAGGACAGGAGAGTTCTCCCTCAGGGTACATCCCAAGCTTTTGTCTTCCTATAGAGGCACTTGGCCACGTCCTGGCCTCCCTTAGTTACTCTATCAACTACAATTTTTCTTAGTTATGCTCTATGTATTAAAAACTTCCTTAAAAACAAGTTATACTATTCATGGATTTCATATTCACAGCTCTAAATACTGAGATGCCTAAAATATATCATTCTGCTTTGAGTAAATTCCCTCCAAAAGGTTTTCCAATTCAGAAGTATATCTTTAATGGATTTTATAAAACCTTTCAAATGTTATACAAAAAAATAAGGACTAAGTAAATGAACGATCAAGTAGTTAATGATTAGCAGACTCAATGTCCTGAAACAATTCTCCTTAATTGCTCAGTACGTAGAGTATAATTCCAGACGAAATTCAGACAGATTTTTTTTATGAGAAACTTTTAAGAGGGCAAATAGTATTTCCTCACTTTCTAAGGAAATATTTTTGTAGAATCAAAATGATCTCTTCAAAGTTTTAGGAAAGTCAATAATAAATTCATCAGTACCAAGAGTTTTATAGATTGCAATGCATTTAAATGTAAATTAAGAAAATTTGTGTAGATTCCATTTTTTTTCGTTCTTCCTTAAGTAGGTTTGATAGGTTTCATCTTTGAATAAATCATCTGAAGTTGTTTATTACTGAACTTTTAAATTTTATAACGGTAGGATTTCTGATAAAGTACTCATTTGTTTTGGTTATTGGCAACTGGTTTCTTCTCTGTTTTGTTATTTTGTATTTGATCAGTCTTTTAAAATATATATCCATTTATTGATCTATTCAGACACAGCTTTTATTTTCATTGATTTTCTCTGCTGTGTTCAAAAGCAGGGTTTTTTTTGCCACTTAACAAAATGATACTTAAATATCCATAGAAAAGCAAAAGAATAGAATAGAAAAATAAGAATATCAGTTCAAGCTTACTCAGTAAGCAAAGAGCTGAGGATTTTGTTTCAAAGCTAGCCAGGGGAGGAAAATCTGTGAAACTCCTATCTCCAACTAAACACCAAAAATGCTGGAAATGGAGTTTGTGGCTCAAGTAGCAGAGCACTAAGCTAGAATTACATATGTGAATTCCCAGTGTCCTGGTAAGTTGTGTTTTTTTTTTGAGGAGTGTAAATGTGTACAATTTTTAAGTCCTTAATGTAGACTACTGCATGTATTATGAAGTTACACATGGTCTGATCTACTGTCCATATGGTAATCACTGAGATTTAAAATTCTGTCTTTCTGAACATTTTCCAATTTTCTTCTTTGAAACATACATTTAGGTATCAGGGGTATCCTATGGTCATTTTTCATTTAAGGAAAAAATCATTTCAGATTTCATTTAAAGTTTGAGACTGAGACTTGTACTTGGTGTTTGATGTTGTTGCTCTTTAGCTAGTACTTTACCAACTAAGCTATGACTTTAATCCATAATTTCAGGTTATTCAAAATGCTAGGAAAGGTAATAGTGATAATAATGCTATTAAGTCTGTCGCCCATCTAGATATTCACATTTGGTTTGTTTGGGTTCCTAGTTTATCAGTATATTTATATGTCATATGTTTTGGTGCTATTCCTGGAGCTTGAAATCAGAAACTTGCCCTCTCCTTGAAACTGAACATTGTTAGCACACACTGGTAATTCTATCTACTCAGAGAACTGAGATCTGAGAATCCAAGTTTAAATCCAGCCCAAGAAGGAAAGACCATGAGTTTCTTATCTAAATAATCCCCAAAATAAATTTGGAATGGAATCTGTGGTTCAAGAGTAAAACACCGCTCTTGAGGGAAAATGCGTAAGTGAGAAGGTAAGGTCTTGAGTTTAAACCCCAATATCAGCACTCAAAAACGTTGCTTTCCTTGAGCTTTATATTAAATTGCTCAGAAAATAATCAGCATTGTAGTAATGTTTAACATTACTATTACAATCATCAGTTATATTTATTGATGTTATTCCTTTATTTTCCTAAATTTTACTGACACATTAATATCCAGTAATAGAAAGACAGGATTACTGTTTCACAAGTATTTATGGTAGTTGAATATATGGATGAGAGGTGCATACCAGAAGTTTGGACTGAAGAGAGATATTTGCAAGCTCTTCACATAAATAAATGATAGTTGAAGACGCTGTGGGCATGTATGAAATAAGCTAAAGAAACCAGCAAGGAAAGATAAGGCATGATTCTGGAAAGCAAACAATTTTGGAAGAATAGAAAACGAGAAAAGTATGTAGCTTTTGGTAAGAACTTTCTAACTCACCTACACGGTGAGCACATTTGATTCCTCATTTCTAGTAAAAGCCATTTTATTTTCATTAACAATGATCTATTTGTTCCATTATATAAATTTAACATATTGTATGTTTCATAGTAGATTAATATTTATACTTTTTTTTTTCCTTTATAGAAGGAGTCCTACATTGTAGACAAGGCTTACCTCAAATCCTTATTCTCCTGTGTCAGGTTCCTGAGTATTGGCTGGAATTACCATGTGGTAGGATAGTACTATATCCACTTATATTATTTACATTTTGTACACTTGAAAATTAGTGTGAACTACTTTAAGCCATAGTATCTTCATGAATTTGAATGAATTTCTTTCAGAAAAATGTTATAAGTAGTTAGTGAGTAAAGTCAAGTATGGTACACATACCTGTAATTCCAGTACCCAGGGGTATTGTAAGTATGAGAGCACCCTGAGCTTCACAGCAAGTCCTTGTTATCATCATCATCATCAACAACAACAAAAACAACAACAACTGGTGGGCTTGGAAGAGAAAAAGTATTAAGTGACGTGATAGGAACATACAAAATTGTGTGTGTGTGTGTGTGTGTGTGTGTGTTGGGCCTAGGGCTTGAACTCAGGGCCTGGTCACTGTCCTGAGATTTATGCTCAAGTCTAGCACTCTACCATTTGAACGAAGCTCCATCTCCAACCTTTTTAGAGGTCATTGGAGATGAGTCTCATCCAGTTTCCGGTCCAGGCTGACATAGAACCTAGATCCTGAGGCCTCAGCTCCTTTATAAGTAGGATTATAGGCGTGAGTTTGTAGTAGGTGTTGTATTACTGTCAAGTAATATGGTAAACATCACGCCAGTTTTTACTCGCCCCAGCAGTGTTTGAGTGTTGCACACACACTTAAGACACAACCCACACCATGTTTAATGACATCCAGGTCTCATAATCCTGTGAGATAACTATTGTTACCTATGAAGAATTTGAGGTCCAGAGACTTTAGTTAACTTTGAATCCACAGCATGTATAGAGTGGATCCTGTATGCAAGCTCAACTAGGTTTATATATTTCAGAAAACATGGTATCAACATGTGTTCTAGTCAACATGTGTTCTAGCAAGTACTGCTCTTTACAGGTACTATTAAATTCCTCTTGTATGTATGACTCATTCCTCATCCTTTAACTGTTTGCACACCATCTCATAAGCTAGGGAAAGTACAAGTGATGAGAAGAGCCATTTTTGAAAGGGAAATTGATAATGGGGTTTGAAATTGGTATTGCATATTAATATGATCTTCTTCCATTTCAGATATGCCTCCAGCACTATATTTCTGTTTTTTAAATTTTATATTATGATAAAGGTAATTTACACATAGGTTATAGTCATATAAGTCAGGTATGAGTATATTTCTTTTTGGAAATATCACCCCTTACCTTGCTCTCTTAGATTGTCTCTCATTGGTTTGGTTTTTATTAACTTTCTTCTTCTTCTTCTTCTTCTTCTTCTTCTTCTTCTTCTTCTTCTTCTTCTTCTTCTTCTTCTTCTTCTTCTTCTCCTTCTTCTCCTCCTCCTCCTCCTCCTCCTCCTCCTCCTCCTCCTCCTCCTCCTCCTCCTCCTCCTCCTCCTCCTCCTCCTCCTCCTCCTCCTCCTCCTCCTCCTCCTCCTCCTCCTCCTCCTCTTCTCCTTCTTCTTCTTCTTCTTCTTCTTCTTCTTCTTCTTCTTCTTCTTCTTCTTCTTCTTCTTCTTCTTCTTCTTCTTCTTCTTCTTTTTCTTCTTCTTCTTCTTCTTCTTCTTCTTCTTTTCCTCCTTTTTCTTCTTCTTCTTATATTACTGTGATGTAGAAGGTTTGTTAGATACGTTTGGTAATGACTACCTATTTTTGTCTTTGTTTTTGATATAGTCAGTCATGAGGCTTGAACCCATGGCCTGGGCAGTGTTCCTGAGCCCTTTTGCTGAAGAATGGCATTCATATTGAGCCAAAGCTCTACTTCAATGAGTATATTTCTATTTGGACAATATCACCCTTTCCCTGCTTCTCCACCAGTTTTCCCCTCCTTCCCCACCAACAAGTTTCATAGTGCACTTTCAACATAGTCTCAACTGAGTGCCACTGCTGCATTTTATTCATCCTTTGTCCCTCCATTGCTATGCCCCCTTTACATTCCCAAAGAGAGATAAATGAAAAAATGACAAAAAATGAAAGAAAATAAAGAAAAGATATTATCTTTCTTCTGGTCCTAGGTCACTGGTTATTTTTGAGATAGGTTGTGTGTGTGTGTGTGTGTGTGTGTGTGTGTGTGTGTGTGTGTGAGTATAGTGGGGCTTGAACTCAGGGAGCTGACCTTTAGCTATTTTACTTATAGCTAACTCTCTACAACTTGAACCAAACATCCATTTCTGGATTTTGAACAGTTAATTGGAGATAAAAGTTTCACAGATTTTCCTGCCTGGGGTAGCTTCAATCCACTTTCCACAGGTCTCATCCTTCTTAATAGCCAGAGTTAAAGTGAGCCACTGGTGATGCTTGGCCTTCCTTCTTTTTATTAAGTAGTTGAAATGTAAAAGAATGTTGCAGCAGTAGTAAAAAAGAATTAATTTAACGTACGCAGCTTCTTTAAGTTTTAATAATTTGTCACATATGATATATACAGAACAACAGTTTTTGTAAATGCCCCTGAAATTTGGTTTTCATCTGGGATTTTTCCTCATCATGAACTTGATTTTATAACTTTTTATCTAATAAATATTGATGAAAACATGTCCAGAGGGCATTAATTATCTTTTCTTGTCTTTCATTATGAAATGGTGCAAGGTAACGTGTCATGATAAATTTGTGTGCCGGACCCTGATGATATATTCACATTCTTAGTCAGAAGGCATTAGTGCCTGTTACAAATCACCTAGATCTGACAAAACCCTATCTCAGGTCTTGTTACCACCTTCCTCCATCTCATTCTCTTAGAGAGCAATTCTGAGTCTCCAGTGATCATGACAGAGCCGTCCTGGACCCTCTCAGGACCCACCAAGATCACCACTCATGTGTGTCACCTAAATAGTGATGAGAGACTGGTGTCTGCTTCTTATAATAGAAAACAGCACAAGAACTGTTACGTCCTTAAACTGTCCTCAGTCCTGAGGATTCCTCATTGAGCATTGAAACTTAAGAATTAAGGAGACTTTAAACTTTCTCTTCCTTCTGCCAGTTTCTGCTGCTGTCATCTTCTGTGGAAAGAAATAATCTGAGCTCTAGAAGCCATTCTGCTTATTCTAGGCCCTTAGAGTAAGTCTGGCTTTTATACTTAGACATCAAGATATGTAGTGATAAAAATAGCAAACAACATTTTTCCTATTCTATTTATTACTCAAATAGGAGTTTGAGAAAGTGACTTCTAATTAAGTGCCTCATACTAATAAGAATTATTGGTAGAATTTGAAAACATATTTGAGTAAGTTCCTCAGTGATCTGTGCAAAAGAAACCACAGCAAGTGTTCTGGGTCCTCCAGTCTAACCTCTTGACCCGGAAGGAGCACCTCCCTGCTAGGCCTCCAAATTGAAAAAAGAATACTGCTTATATCTCAGATTACATGCCAAAGCTAGATACCAAAGAAAGATAAGGATAAGTGATTAGTTTGACTTTGGAACAATGCAGATGGCAAGGAGAGTTCTAAGTGAACAGAAACAAAAAGAAATTTTCTTTTGTTCATATAGTACAATAAAAAGAGCTCTTCTTATTATCACTAAATTGTGGTTATTTGTACTTAGTACTAGCTTCTTGAAACTCCTAAAACACTCTTTAACATGAACTCAGAACTTCCAATGGTATCAGCTTGAAATTTGATGGGAAAAAATTTATTTTTATATTTTAAAAAATATTTTATTGGGAATGTGGAGGAAGATGGCGGAGGAGAAGCTGGAATCTGAACAAGCTCTCGCATAGAAAGCAGTTTTAGAGTTCCAGTGAACAGCCCTAAGCCAGAGAACCACACCAAGTGTGCCATCACAGGACAGAGGTTTAGGCAATAGAGGGGAAATCAAGGCAAAGAGACACATCTGAGTGTTTGCCAGCGCCGCCGCGGCAGCGGTCGCGGCGGCGACTGCAGGGCACCATAACTGAGCCACAGAGTCCGGGAAGAAGGAGCCAGACGCAACGGGTGAGTGGCTTCGACTCAACACCAGCAAGAACAGACAAGGAGCAGACATCTTCATCCTGCAGTTTGCGGACCAGAGACAACCCAGGAACCAAGACTCAGCATGAGTAGAAGCCCGACTTCCTCACTCCTTCTCAGGGAGCAGAGGAGGGAAGGCCACCCCTCCCCCCCCAGCACCGGTGATCTCCATCTTGGATACTAACAAAGCTCGGCGGAGCTGCGAGCTCCAGCTCAGGCCTTGGAATAAAACGAGTCATTTAGCAGATCACAAGAACTTAACGGCAGCGTGACCTGCCAGACTCAGCTCCATTCAGGGAAAAGTCACCCAGCTCGGGTGCCAGCCATAGGAGTGGCTTTCCGCACTGGGTAACCAGAGCCAGAGGCTGCCTCTCCCTCTAGCAGCCTCCACAATCAATTGAAAAACAGAAACCCTGAGAATGGCTCCAGGCTGGGCTCTGTGAGGTTTTCACAAAATAGCCCCAGGGAAAATCTACTGTTTGTTGAAAGGCCTCAACTCCACCCAGAACCTAGCCTCATCACTGCATTCCCCTCTTTTGTGATTCTCAAACCAGATCACCCTCCCATTAAACTAACCTGGGAAGGGGATCTCAAAATCTTGGGTAAAGCAGAGCATTTTTCTGCCTGTTCGAACAATCTGACTTAAGAAACCAATCAAGCCACAGGACCTCAAGCAGACCAGAGACTCCAACAAGAGGCTGGGTACAGACACAAGGGAGATACAGGATTTTCCCAACCCTCCCAAAAAAATCAAAGAACTTTTTTTGTTTTTCTTCTTCTTTTTTTTTTTTTTGAAATTATATATATAATATTTTTTTTCCTTTTCTAAAACTTTTATTAATCTTTAATTTTTGCCACTTTTGAAAAAATAATTGTTTTCCAGTAACTTTTTTTTCCTCTTATAATTTTTATTTTAGAAATACGTGAATGTGCGTTTTCCTTTCTTTTCTTGTCTTCTTTCTCTTTTTCTTTCTTTCTTTATAATCTTTTTGTTTTTTGTCTAGCTCTACTGAACTTCTGATCTTTTCTTCTCCCTTTCCTATCCTTTCCACCTTTTCCTCTCTTTTGTTCTTCTTTATGTGACTTAACTCTTGTCCTGCACATCCTCAGATAAACCCATAGTTAACTAGTGGACCCTATCCCCCATTGGGTACACACTTAATCTACAAATTCATTACTCAATTCAAAACCTCTGAGACTTAAATTCCTTAATAGCAGTACTACCTCTTTATACCTATAAAATATTTTAAGCATTTTTTTAAGTTTTTCACATCTCTTCTATGTCCGTTCCCTTCTCTCAATATATTCACATTCCTCTCTAAATAGATGGTCTTTTAATTTCTATAATAACATCAATTGTTACGTTTCTATTTTTTTTTCTGGTCTCTTTTCACTCCCCTTTCCCTTTCTTCTTTTTTCTCTCTCTCTACTTGCATCCTACCCAACGTATTTCCTGCCTTGTCATTAGGACATAGTTAACTCTCCCTGTGCCTCCCCACACCAATCTATTCCTATTTTTTACCTACATCTCTCCCTAACCCTAATAATTTCTGGTTTTCCAAATTCATCTTTGTGCTTCGAAGCCCATTAACATATAGTTGTTTGATGTTGAATAGATGTATCTGTTGAACTAGATTGTATCTGTAGACTATTGATTGTACAAATGCAAACTTTGGTTGATGTTTGCCTTAAGATAGTGTTCTAGCACAAAACTGGTGCTATCTTCATCTCAAATGGGCAGAGTACGCCGGAAAAACACAAGAAAAATGGCAAATTCGGGTATCTCAATTCCCAATCTTGATAATCAGGGGTTATAACAGATAATGAATAATCCAGAGGAGAGTTCCCAAATAGCTCTACAAACACTGCTGGCAAACATGATAAGTGAGAAGTTTCACAACTTACAAAGGACTCTGTATGAGCGTGATAGGGAGAGAGAGGAGGCATCCCAGAAGTTTATACAGGAATATCATAAGCGTGAGGAAGCTAATCAAAAACTGATACAGGATTTGTGTGAACAACTTGAGAATACTCAAAGAGAAAGGGAGGAATGGCGTGAGCAGGCTGAGAACACTCAAGGAGAACTGCAGGAAGCCCACGAATGGGAGGAAAGAGAACTGCAGGCATCCCACGAAGGGGAGGAAGCTAATCGAAGAGTAATACAGGAATTGAGAGACCAGGTAGAGAACACACAAAGATCACTAAAGGCATTCATGGAATCCATTAACAAAGAGCTGAAGGAAGTCAGGGAGACCACAAAGGGAATGCTGAATGGAACTCAACAGAAGGAATGGGGGTCCAAAGAAACCATAACCAATCAACTAAGTGATTTGAGAACAAACACTGAACACCAAATTAAGGAAGTAAAGAAATTCATACAAGACCTAAAACAGAGCTTCAACAAAGAACTTGAAGCCATCAAAGCTGACCAATTGAAAGGAAAAGAGATAAAAAACAAAGTAGAGAGTCTTGACAGCAGGTTAGACCATGCAGAAGATCGAATATCAGGGATTGAAGACAGCCTAGATATTATAGAGAAAGAACATACAACCATCCAAGACAAGTCCAAGAAATATGATAGATCTATCCAACAGCTGGAAGACACCATCAGAAGGCCTAATCTAAGGATAATGGGTGTAGAGGAGCACCTAGAAACAGAAGTTAATGGTCTAGGAAACTTGTTTAACAGGATCCTAGCAGACAACTTCCCAAACATGCAAAAAGATAGGCCTATTCAGATACAAGAAGCCTTTAGAACCCCAAATAGACCAGACCAGAATAGGACATCCCACCGTCACATTACAATCCACACAGGATCAACTCAGACCAAGGAAAAGATCCTTAAAGATGTCAAGGAGAAAAGATTAATCACCTATAAAGGGAAAAAAATTAGAATCACCTCAGATTTCTCAGGAGAGACAATCAAAGCAAGAAGAGCCTGGAATGATGTATGCCATGCCCTAAAAACAAACAAGTATCAACCAAGAATACTGTACCCAGCTAAACTCTCCTTCATAACTGAAGGCCAAATAAAAACCTTCCATAGAAAAGAAAAATTGAAACAAAACATCTCCACCAAACCAGCCCTACAAAAGATTCTTAAAGATGTCCCACATATAGAAAACAAAGAAGACTGCAATAAAGGCCAAGAAACTGCACCCAAACTGAGAATCCAAGAACCATAGGAAGAACCCAGTTTTCGCAGCCCCCAAGGAGGTGGACAACATGGCAGGAACTCCCAAATACCTCTCAGTCCTATCTCTTAACGTTATCGGACTGAACTCTCCAATTAAGCGACGTAGATTGTCTAGTTGGATTAAAAAACAAGACCCTTCTATCTGCTGCCTCCTGGAGTAACATCTTGCCCGTAAAAACAAATACATTTTCAATGTTAAAGGCTGGAACAAAATCTACCATGCAAACGGCCCCCATAAACAGGCGGGAATTGCAATCCTAATATCAGATAAAATAGACTTCAAATTAAAATTTGTGAGAAGAGATAAAGAAGGTCGCTACACACTAATTAAAGGATCTCTCCTTCAGGAGGATATTACAATTCTAAATATCTATTCGCCAAACAATGGAGCACCCAAATCTATCCAAGAAACACTACTTTCCCTCAAATCCCATATAGATCCAAAGACATTAATTGTTGGGGATTTTAACACACCACTCTCCAAACTAGATAGATCAACTCGGCAAAAACTCAAGAGAGAAACCGCAGATCTAAACAGCTGCATAGATCAACTAGACTTTACAGACATCTACCGAACATTTCACAGAGAATAGAATACACGTTTTTCTCAGCAGCACATGGAACATTTTCTAAAATAGACCACATTTTAGGCCACAAAGCAAACTTGTCTAAATTCAGAAACATTGAAGTTATACCTTGCATTCTCTCTGACCACAAGGGAATAAAATTAGATCTCAACACAAAAAGCCACCAAAGAAAGTCTGGTATCACATGGAGGCTGAACAACACACTGCTGAGTCATGAGTGGGTCATGGAAGAGATTGCAAAGGAAATTCAAATGTACATGCTATTCAACGAAAATGAACACACAAATTACCAGCTCCTCTGGGACACAGCAAAGGCAGTACTCACAGGCAAGTTTATAGCTCTGAGCTCCTACATCAACAAATTGGAGAGATCTGAAACTAACAATTTAATGACTCATCTAAACCTCCTTGAAAAAGAGCAGCAAGATAAACCCCAATCCAGTAGACGGAAAGAAATAATCAAAATTAAATCAGAATTAAATGAATTAGAATCCAAAATAACAATAGAAAAAATCAACAAAACAAAGAGTTGCTTCTTCGAAAAACTTAACAAAATTGACAGTCCCTTAGCAAATCTTATCAGAAAAAGAAGAGAACACACCCAAATTAATAAACTCAGAGATGAGAATGGAAACATCACCACGGAAACAACCAAGATTCAGAACATTATAAGGGAATAGTTCTCAAAACTTTATGCTAATAAGTTTGAGAACTGGACAGAAATGGACCTCTTCCTAGCAAATATTGACATGCCAAAACTAAACCAAGATGAATTAAACTATCTTAACAGGCCCATATTAAGCATTGAAATAGAAATAGCAATGAGAGTCCTCCCAGCTAAGAAAAGTCCAGGACCAGATGGTTTTACAGCGGAATTTTACAAGGCCTTCGAAGCACAGCTCACACCAATTCTCCTCCAACTCTTCAATGAAATTGAATGAGAAAGCTCACTACCGAACACATTCTATGAAGCCATCATAACCCTCATCCCAAAACCAGGCAGGGACTCATCAAAGAAAGAGAACTATAGACCCATTTCTTTGATGAACGTTGATGCAAAACTTCTCAACAAAATTTTGGCCAATCGACTTCAATAATTCATCCAAAAAATCATATACCACGATCAAACAGGATTCATTTCAGGGATGCAAAGCTGGTTCAATATACACAAATCAATTAATATTATTCATCACATCAACAGGAGCAAGAATAAGAACTACATGGTTATCTCAATAGACGCAGAAAAAGCATTCAACAACATCCAAAACCCCTTTATGATGAAGGTTTTGGAAAAATTAGGAATCCATGGAACATTCCTCAATACAATAAAGGCTGTATATGACAAACCTACAGCCAGCATTATACTCAATGGTGAAAAACTAAAACAATTTCCTCTTAACTCAGGAACAAGACAAGGATGCCCACTCTCTCCACTTCTCTTCAATCTAGTATTAGAATGCCTAGCTACAGCAATAAGACAAGATGTAAACATAAAGGAGATCCAAATAGGGAAAGAAGAAATAAAATTCTCCCTCTTTGCAGATGACATGATCTTGTATTTAAAGAATCCCATAGACTCCACTCCCAAATTACTCAAGCTGATTCAAAACTTTGGCAAAATAGCAGGTTATAAAATTAACCCCCCAAAATCAATGGCTTTTCTGTATGCCAACAATGAGAAAAGTGTGGCTGAAATTAGGAAAACAACTCCATTTATAATAGCCCCACAAAAAATAAAATACCTAGGAATTAACTTAACTAAAGAAGTGAAGGACCTCTATGATGAAAACTTTAAAATCTTGAAAAAGGAAATCAACACAGAACTTAAAAAATGGCAAAACCTCCCATGCTCCTGGATTGCAAAGATTAACATCGTGAAAATGGCAATACTTCCCAAGGCTATCTACAAATTCATCGCAATACCTATCAAAATTCCACCCTCATTCTTCAAGGAAATAGAAGAGGCAATCCAAAAATTCATATGGAACAATAAAAGACTCCAAATAGCAAAAACGCTCCTCAACGGAAAGAACACTTCTGGAGGAATATCAAGACCAGATTTCCAACACTACTATAAAGCCATAGTAATCAAAACAGCTTGGTATTGGCATAAGAACAGACCTCAGGACCAATGGAATAGAATTGAAAACCCAGAAATGAACCAACAGACCTTTAGCCATCTAATTTTCGATAAGGGAGCTAAAACAATAGAATGGAACAATCACAGCCTCTTCAGTAAATGGTGCTGGCAAAATTGGTTAACTACATGTTGAAAACTAAAGCTAGATCCTTATATATCACCCTGCACCAGAATCAACTCCAAATGGATCAAAGACCTTGAACTCAAAGCAGACACTCTGAAAACATTACACGATGGAATAGGAGAAACCCTAGGTCTCCTTGGCTCAGGCCGAAATTTTCTGAATAGAGACCCGGAAACACAACAAATCAGAGAAAGGTTGGACAAATGGGATTGCATTAAGTTGCAGAGCTTCTGCAGGGCAAAAGACATAGCTAGCAAGATCAATAGAAAGCTCACGGATTGGGAGAAGATCTTTACTAGCCATACAATGGACAAGGGTCTCATATCTAAAATATACTTGGAACTCAAAAAATTAAACCACCCAACAACAAATCCTCAAAGAAACAACTGTCCAATAAATAAGTGGGCGAAAGACTTAAAGAGAAACTTCTCTGAAGAAGAAAGAAGGATGGCCAATAGACACATGAAGAAATGTTCAACATCCCTAGGGATAAAAGAAATGCAAATCAAAACAACATTGAGATATCACCTCACTCCAGTTAGAACGGCAAAAATCAAGAACTCTAACAACAACAAATGCTGGAGGGGATGTGGACAGAAAGGAACCTTACTTCATTGTTGGTGGGAATGTAAACTTGTTCAACCACTTTGGAAAGCAGTATGGAGGTTCCTCAAAAGACTTCACATAGAACTCCCCTATGACCAAGCAATCCCACTTTTGAGTATTTACCCAAATGTTTACAAACAAGACCACACTAAAGCTACCAGCACGACTATGTTTATTGCAGCATTATTTACTATAGCTAAGATATGGAACCAACCCAAATGCCCCTCAGTAGATGAATGGATCAAGAAAATGTGGTATATATACACAATGGAATTCTATGCCTCCATCAGAAAGAATGACATTGCCCCATTTGTTAGGAAATGGAAAAACTTGGAAAAAATTATATTAAGTGAAGTAAGCCAGGCCCAAAGAAACGTAGGTCCCGTGGTTTCCCTTATTTGTAATATCTAGTATATGTATGAGTCAAGCGGAAAAGGTCAGATAATGTGATGTCAGGAAAATGAACCCTTAGATGTGTTTCTAACACATTTATAAGATTATCTCTGTTGCTTTGTATGTCCCTCCCCCACAGTATAACCCCTGCTTTCACTATATTTGATGTCAGTATAACTTGTGGAGGAGATGGGGAAAAACCAGTCGTTTAAGGATTCAGGTGGACCTGTTGCAACAATGAGAAGTACAAAATGTCATGTCAAAACCAGCTTTACAATGTCGGAGTGGGGGAGGGAGGGCGGGTTTGATTGTGTGGGGGGGAGGGGGGCGGGTGGGAAGGGAGGTGAAGGGTAAACAAAGGAGGAGGCTGCAATGCTTGGTAAGAAATGTATGCATTATCCTGCCCATGTAATTGTAACCCCTCTGTACAGTATGTTCTCAAATAAAATAAAATTAAATTAAAAAAAAAAAGAATTGCCAGGGATAAAACTAATTTGAAAAGAAAAATGAAATGAAGTAAAAAGAAAAAACTAGTTACAATACATTGGCTATATCAAGGTTGACAACTAAACAAAATAAGACCTGCTGTTTCAATATCTTGATGTTCATTTCAATTAGCATCATTTTGTATGATCACACATATGTTTATAGTACTTCAGCTATTACAATCCTCTGTCAGGACTAACAGGATAATACTAATTGCAAATGAGGGAAATCATAGAGCTTATGTTTCTTTGGGCCTGGCTTACTTCACTTAATATGATTTTTTGCATGTCTATCAATTTTCTTATGAAAGGGACAATATCATTCTTTCTAACAGAAGCATAAAATTGTGTAAATATACCACATTTTCTTGATCCATTCATTTATTGTGGGGCAACTGGGTTGGTTCCATATCTTAGCTATGGTAAACAATGCTGCAATGACCATAGTTGTGCTGGTAGCTTATTGTGCTCTATTTTGAAATCATTTGCGTGATGGCCAAGAAGTGGGATAGTTGGATCTTACGGGAGTTCTATGTTTAGTCTTTTTAGGAACCTCCATACTGCCTTCCATTCCCACCAACAGTGTAGTAGTGTTCATATTTAGCCACATCCTGGTCAGCATCTGCTATTATTTGTTCTCTTGAAAATGACTATTCTAACTGGGATGAGGTGGAATCAATGTAGTTTTGATTTGCATTTCTTTTATAACCAGTGATGCTGAGCATCTCCCTTCTCCTTTCTAGAGGCGACACGATTACAGATTTCTAGTGTCTCACCAGAGGCATAGAAACTTGTAATGCTGGGTGATTTTAGTGTTACATTCACTTAGTTGGAGCTTACACTGACTCCTATAACTTACAATAAAGGTTTATATTATTTTGCTTACTGAAAAATAAGTAATTTTCAAAAACGTAGAAAAAAATCTCTTCGTCAGGGGTCCCAGATTCTTTATTGGGAAATTTTTATTTCGTTGCTTGTTTGTTATATCACGTAAGCACACGTTGAATTTTTGGTTTTCCCACCAAATCTTCAACAACCAAAAGCTACGTTGCCTTATTGGATTTCACTTCATAAGTTAGCAAAAAATTGACATATTTTTGGTTTGGTCTTTCAGGGATTTTTGGCTATTGGAGTGTTAGTGGGCCAGTACACAGGCTTGGACTGAGGGTCTGGAATTCTTGCTTAGATTATTTTACTCAATGCTGTCACTGTGCCACTTGAACTACATCTCCACTTCTTGCTTCTTAATTGAAGATAATAATCTTGAGGAGTTATTTGCTTAGGTTGGCATCAAACTGTCATCCTCAGATCCCACCCTTCTGAGCAGCTAAGATTAGAAGAATGAGCCAGACCCTGGATATATTGTGTTCCCTATGTAACCTAATCAAGGGCACAGAATTCTGAAGCATATGTGTATGGTTATATATTTCAAAATTAGATGGCGAAATATAGACCTTTGTGTGTGTGTGTGTGTGTGTGTGTGTGTGTGTGTGTGTGTGTGATAAATGTGCAGAGGGGTATGAGGATGAATCTGATTTTGAGGAAAGATTTCACCTAGAGCTGTTCACAGATTTGGCTACGCTGTACAGAATGCTTGAGACTAAAAGTGACGTAAATGCTGTCATCGTCCCATTCACCTACACCCCTTGCTAATATATTTATAACCTGTGATGTTGTCAGGGTTACTTTTCGTGTATGAGAGCCAGTACTAGGGCTTGAATTCAGGGCCTGGATGTACCTTAGCTTTGTATGCAATGCTAGCACTCTGCCATTTGAAGCACAGCTCATCTTTTTGCCTTTACTGGTTAATTGAAGGTAAGAGTCTTTTATTCTCATGTTGGCTTTGAACTCAGTTCCTCATATCTCAGGGTTCTGAGTAGCTAGTTTTACAGGCCTGAGTTCCAGTGCCTAGCATTTCATTACTACTTTTACAATCTGCATGCTCACACACATACTTTGCATTCCAAAATCTCACTGCTCAGGATATCTGACAAGATGTGAGGAAAGATGGTTGAGTGGATAAGTTACCAAATGGGCTTCTACCCCATTAACATCATTTTGGTCGTTAACTTACCCTTCAGTCAGTGAGTACATATTTCCCCTTTCACTCTGACTTTTTCAAAAGGAACTCAGTGAAATGTTTTTGTTATATCTTTCAAAGATTATCTCCCAAACAGGAGATATTATTTGAATGTATTTGATAATATTTCAGATTGGGTTGGTCTTGTGTGTCGGAATGTCTGTGGGCAGAGACCGTCCAGCCAGCTGGACATCAGGCACAGAGCTGATGCTTCCTGTCTGCTGGTTGCAGAGAGGAAGGTTTTCTTCCTGGCCAAGCTTTCAGTTGAGATCCTTTCATCTTAGACTTCTAATTAGCTAGCATAACAAGCATGAACCACCACCAATAGGCTCATTTTAGAAGTATTAGAAGCTTTTCATTCATTGCTTTTTTCCAGGAAGTTTGATCTGGGCATCCTGGTTGTACCTCATAAGGTTATTTGTATGAAACACGTTGCCTCTGCCATTTCTGAAATTCATTTCCTCAGTACTAGATAAATGAATTTGATCTAAAGCCAATAGCATTTTCCTTCCAAAATGTTAGGTAGCTTATTTAAATCTCTTATCCTTTGGCAAAGCAATCAGGATGTTTGTGTAAAACCTTAATTCTTGAAGGGATTGTAGTTAGAAGGTATCATGTGCAAACTTTCATATAGTCTCTTATTTTTTAATGTTTTTATTGTAAAAATACTGTACAGAGGGGTTACATTTACATGAGCAAAATAATGAGTATATTTTCTATCAAGCATTGTTACCTCCTCCTTTGTTTTTCCCCTACCATCTCTTCCCTCCCACCTCCAGAAGTACACTCCCTCCTCTCTCCTTCCTTCCTGCCTAAATTGTAAAGTAAGTTTTTCAACATAGTGTCTTGTACATCTCATTGTTACAGTGGGTCAAGCTGTATCCATTGTTAAGCATTTGGATTTTTCCCTTCTCCTCCCAAAGCTAGAGAAATATATATACAAGATGCAGGGCACCGACATCAATACAGTGAAAACAAGGATTATATTGTGGTGGAGCAACATACAAAGAAACAAAAATTCACATAACTAATGTAACAAGATTGGATGGAAGAGTGATGATGGTAGAATTAATTTGATAACTATTATGTAGTTTTTAATAGTTAAGGCTTTTTAACTCGAAGGAGGATTAAAACACTCAGAATAGAGGAATATAGTTACTATTCATTTGATGTGTGTGGATAGATTATCAGAATTCTGATGATTAATTAAAATATATGTTCAAATTTCCAGTGGTAGACTGGTATGCTAAATGGGAGCAGACATTGGTGATGCCAGGGGTTTGAAAGCTGATAATGAAGCAGAATATCAGGGGAGAACATTTGCTAAGGATATAATTTCCACAGGTCATACCAAATATATGGAACTAGAATGCTAAGTGATTATCTACTGAGCACTAAATTTTATTTGTTGGATTCTTTGTTTTATGAAGTCCAGGGATTAGAACCTAGGGCTTGGGTGCTGTCTCTTAGTTTTTTTTTCTCAAGGCTAGTGCTCTACCAGTTGCTTCACATCGATATTTTGGGTGGTTAATTGGAGAACAGTCTTTCCAAATTAACTCTTTGGGCTTGCTTCAAACATGATCTTCAGGTATCAGCCTCCTGAGTAGCTAGCATTCCAGTTGTGAGCCACCAGAGCCCGGTGAGAATCACATTTTAAAAGTATTCTCTAGGTGAATCATATGTTTCTAGCTCCTATTTGAGCACTTTGGTTCCAGAGGGTCATGTCAGATTTAGAATAACATGATAATTTTTCATTTTGTAACCCGCAGCATCCAATATCTATCTAATTTATTCTTATCTTCATTTCTGATCTTTTTTTCTTCATTGTACCTTTCCATTCTTACTTCACAAGCAAGCATGTCAGTGCTGTTTTCCTTTTCTGAAGCAAGTCACGTCCATTCCCATTAATTGGGGATGTACTTGCTGTTCTTACTGCCTGCAGTACCTGCTTCTAGATAATTGCATCCATGATGGCTCTCAAGCTAGCTATCTCCTTCTCAGGGATGTCTCCTCGCATCCCCACTTTGAAGTTGTTGCCACTAAACCACCAATGTCATGTCTCTGATTTATAGAAATTATCATTATGACTTCTGGATTTCTTTTTAGCAAGAAATTGCTAAGGAGAGAGCCACGTTCACTTCTGTTTCGCCAACATCTGTAATAGTGCCTGGTCCTTAGTGCTCAGGAACCTTACTTGGAGATCAGCCTTCTCCAGCTCAATTTATGCTAGCTTCTGGTCAAGCCAGCTCTTCAAGCTGAAGTCTGGTGGCTAGTATTCTTTGTGCCTTTCTGTGTCGCTGAGTCCACTTCAGGGCAAGATCAGTGCCTGACACCTATTTCCTGCTATGGAAAGATGGCTGTGGCATCATAGAAGTTATGGCCATTGTTTTATGAAGCTGCGTGAGGACACACATAGCCACAGAAATTCACCAAGGCAAGTGTGTCCCATGCCCAGGAGTGCATTCTATAACTAAGCAACCAAATTATCACCCACTCCCTGATGAACTCTATATTTCTATTTCCTTAAAAAGAAAAAGAAAAATTCAAAACATGCCTTTGATGATTTGTCATTGAATTACTGAAGCAGAGTATACAATTTTGTGTATATGTAAGACTTTCTCCATCTCTCTTGAGCCATTGACATATTTTTATGTGTTTGAAGCTTGGAAGGTAAAATGAGGTTTAATTCAGCATAGTCAGAAACACTTTTGGAGGGAATGCCAACTTTCAATATGACGTTCTACAGATGTCCATCTTGGCACAGGAACTGAGTATACTGTCATAAGATAAGAGGCTTGTTCTGATTTCTACTGACTTTTCTCTGGGTTCAGGGAGTGTGATCCCACTGCATGTGTGTCTCTTTGCTACACTAGAGGGCCCAGGCCTCCTCTCAAAATCTAATGCCATGGGGGTAAGAGAGACTAAACCTCAGAACCCAGCTTCCCACATCACTAGGATTACAGACCTGAGACTCCTATACTTAACTCATAGCTGGTTTTTTATACATAGTGTACTAAGAAACAAAAAATATATTCATATAATTATAATCAAAGTTATATTACCACTTTCCCCAATAATGATTTACACTAGATTTGTGAAAAATATACTCAAGACTGAAAATTATAAATGCCTTTGTAGTATGAAAAATCATATTCAATCTTATACATCATATAATATACTATACAAAATATAAAGATTATCACAAATATTTGCATATAACTGATTTAATAGTGGATTCTTTTTCCTTCCTGATTTTGTCTTTGTCCATCTATGTAAGCCTTCTTTCTTCTATTGATGATGGCTTTTACTTTCCAATATAGGTATTTCCTATGTATTTTGGATATCCTAAGTACATTTTGGATATTATTGGAGCCAAATTTTTCTTCAATATTTCCCAAAGCACAATAAATATGTATACAGACTTGAACTCACTGTTGGAAGAGAGTCCCATATACCACTATAAGCATTGTAGCATTTGTCACAATTGACAGAACTGCTTTCTAAGGACATCTGATCTGCTATGTCCTAGAGCTTTTGGAGCCACCTTATCATCTCATTCAGGCATGGCCTGGCTTCCTTGCCACTCCCTGTGCATTTAACAGTCCCCTTTATATCCAGAAGTCTCTCTTGTACAGCCCCCACTTACTCTGTGTTTTCCCACAAACAAAACAAGTGCATGGTGCTTTAGATTGTAGGTTGAAAAAAACAACATTTAGGATTCACGAATTGTATAACATAATATAAACATTGGCATTTTAATGACGTTAGAAAAATAAATAGAATGAACATTTTACAGCAATAAGGACAAAAAGAAAAATAAAAATTTTCCCAGGAAGAGGGGAAGGAATCTCGAAATCTAGATTGGCCTCTAAGTTGCCTTCAGGCAGCAATTCTGCCTCAGAGTCCTCAAAGAGATCTACTTCCTCATTAATGATAGGATTTTTTCCTGAGTCGAGGGAGGGAGAGATTCTAATTTCTCAATTGGATATTGGATCCCCTGCAGTAGGATATATTGGTCTGGATATTCTGTGAGGACAGATTCCCTTTCCTCAACTGAAACTAGATTTTGGACCTCACTTACTGATTTTCCTAAACATAGACTGGGTCATTTTCCATTGGTACACATTTATCCTGCACTCCAAAAAGAAAAGGTATGTACATATGACCAAATAAGTGAAATGAACCACAAGATAGGGACATAAGTGGTTTTTTCTTTCTTTCTCTTGTTTCTAACGTATTTACAATATATCATGTGATTTTTTTTGTTCTTTGTATGTTCCTCCCCCATGGTATAACCCCTGTTTTCACTGTATGTAATGTCGATGCCATGCATATTTTATATATGCTTCTCTAATTTGTGGAGGGGAAGGGAAAAAACAAAATGCTTAAATAGAGATACAGGTTGACTCATTGTAATAATGAGATGCACAAGACACTTTGTGGAAAAACGAGCATCAGAATTTAGGCGGGATCAGGGGGAGTGTAGCTGTGGAGGTGGGAGGGAAGGCATGATAGGGGATAAACGAAGGAGGAGGTAATAATGCTTGATAGGAAATGTACTCATCACCTAGATTATGTAACTGTAAACCCTCTGTACATTATTTTTACATTGAAAATGTATTAAAAAAAGATCAAAAGACCCAGAAATAAAACCACATACTTACAATCATCTGATGTTTGATAAAGGAGTGAAAGATGTACAGTGGAAAAACGTAGCCTTGCCAGTTGCCTGTGGCTCATGCCTTTAATCCTAGCTACTCAGAAGGCTGAGATCTGAGGATGGTTGTTTAAGGCCAGCAGGGCCAGGGAAGCCCATGAGACTCTTATCTCCAATAAAGCACAAGAAAATGGGAAGTGGAACAGTGGCTCAAGCACTAGACTTAAGCTGAATAGCTGAAGGACAGCGTTGAGGACCAGAGTTCAAGCCCCAAAACCGACACACACACACACACACACACACACACACACACACACACACACACACACACACACACACTCACGCACACAAATCATAGCCTTTTCAACAATTGGTGTAGCGAAAACTGGGCAGCCATAGTCAGAAAACTAGAAGTGGACCTCTGCTTGCACTAACATCAATTCAAAATGAATTAACTACCATAAAATCAGCCAAACTACTGTAACACAGAATAGGGGTGACATTAGAAATTGTAGGTACAGGCAGGAACTTCCTGAATAGAGTCCCAGGGGCACAACAGATAGGAGAGAGACCCAACAAATGGGACTATATCAAAGGAAAGAAATTCTGCAAAGACTAGGGACATAGCCACTAAACTAAAAAGACAGCCAACAAATTGGGAAAAGATATTTACCTGCAATACATCAGAAAAAGGGCTAATATTCAATGTATACATGGATTTCAGGAAACTACCTCTCCCAAACCTAATAAACCAATCACTAAATGGGCAAGGAGGTAAGGAGAGACTTCTCAGAAGAAGAGGTAAATATGGCAAAGAACCATCAGAAAAGATTCATCATCCCTGGCCATATAAAATGTAAATCAAAGCAATCCTGAGGTATTATCTTACCCAAATATTCTGAATTCTGAAAACAAATGCTGTTGGGAAGTGGAGGAAAAGAAATCCTACTGCACTGGTGGTGGGAATGTATACTAATACAACCACTCTGGAAAGCAGTCTGGAAGTTACTCAAAAGGCCTTCTCTAATACCATCCCTGCAGCCATACCAGTTCTAGGCATCTAACCTGAGCATCATGAACCATAATATGACAAGGACACTTGCATAACCATGTTCCTTGCTGCTCAATTCACAGTGCCAAGTTATGTACAAAACCCAGATGCCCCACAATAAATAAATGGATCCAATAATTATGCTATCTATATACAATGAAATTTTACAGAAAGAGCCATTAGAAAGAAAAAATAATGTCATTTGCAGGGAAATGGATGGAACTAGAATAAATCATGTTAAGAAAGTTAAGCCAAGATCATAGAGACAAATGGTACATTTTCTCCCTGACATGTGAAGGTTAGATTTAAAACTCAAGGGGATATGACAAACTGTACATGATTCTAGGCATCATATACAATAAGAACAGAAGAGGACAGGCTTTGGAGAAAATCACAAAATTGTAATACCCAAGCACCTCTTCTTATGTGTATAAAACAATACATATACTGAATTAAATTGCAAAGATAAGGAAACAAAGGAACTTGTCTTAATTCATCTATTCATTTTGTGATGACTCTGTATTCTTTACCCAATATACAGTATGTAATATGCGTGCACATCTAAGGAAAGATAGGGGAAGGATACAGAATCAGTGAAAAATTGCAGCAGTAGAACACACTAGCTGTACTGGACATTGTTGAAAGTGAACTATGCAACTCGAGGGTCGAGATGGGAAGGGAGGGAATGGATGAGAATGGGGGAACAGATGAGACTAGGTAAAAGGAAGAAAATGTACTAGTTACCTGACATAGAGAAAAGTAACCATGCTGTAAATCACCACTAAAACAGCAATATTTGTTTTTTTTTTAAAAGAAGATAGTTCCCAAATGAGAATATGACAAAAGGGAAATACAGGGCAGATAACTCTTTTTTTAAGTCCTTGGTACCTGAAAGTTTCAATCATTAGCTATTGTCCTACAAACTGAGTCATACCTCTAAACCCAAAAGTCCTTACAATATTCAGATTTTTTTGTCCTTGATTTCTTCACATTTTCTATTTACTTTTCAGTGTGTGTGTGTGTGTGTGTGTGTGTGTGTGTGTGTGTGTGTGTGCCAGAAATGGAGCTTGAACTCAGGATCTAGGTGCTGTCCCTGAGATTCTCTTTTGCTCAAGAGTGCACTCTACCACTTGAGCCAAAGCTTCACTTCTGGATTTTCTTGAGCAGTTTATTGGAGATAAAAGACTCACACAAACGTTTTTGCACCACTACATTCAAATCATCATCTTCAGACCTTAGCCTCTGGAGTAGCTAGGATTACAGGCATGATCTAAGGTATCTGCCTTATTAATTGTTGCTTTTTCAAAAAAGCTGGTGCCAGTGGCTCATGCCGGTAATCACAGCAACTCAGGAGGCTCAGATCTGATAATCGAGGTTTAAAGACAACCTGGGTAAGAAAGTCTGTTAGACTATTATCTCATTAACTGGTTACCCCTTCCCAACTCCTCAGCCGGAGGTCCATCCAGTGGCGCCAACCCAAACAGCATCAACAGAGACAGAACCTGAGGTGAAACACACAGAGCCATCACCACCCTGCTCAGCCCACAACCATTTCAACTGAACTCTGATTGCAATGGCAACCAATGACCTACATCACACAGAAACAACAACAAGCTCCAGGATGAGTACTCCCCAGGGGACAGTGTATCCCTCAAGGGAGACCAGAGCTGGTGGGAATCCCCAGACCCTGACCCAGACTCCTCCCCCACAGGATCCACTAAAACTGGGAATAGTTTGAGAGCTCCACCAGCCCATGGAGCACACCCAGCTGGCCAGGCTAGAGCAAGAGCGCCCCTGGAATGGAGCTCAAATGCCCAAGCCAGGAACAGTGCCCCTGGGTCAAAACAGCCAACAGTGGAAGAAATTTGAAATTTGTACTCCAGGCTGTGTAACCTAGGTGGGATACACAGCAGCACAGGTCCAACTGGCGTGCCCCAGGCCAGGGGCCTGGACAAGGCCTGGGGATCCAGCTCCTGAGCAACACAACCAATTCCTCCCAACTGAATTCAGAAGCTGAGCATATGCCTCAGCAGAGGGGGGAAAACAAGGAACTGCACCCGCCTTGGAATCATGCCTCTGACAGCAAAAGACCAGGGGTCTAGCACAAGAGAACCAGAAGCCAAAACCCAACCAGAACCCGACCCATATATCCTAGGCTGGTTATTGGACAACACAGGCCTTCAGCACCTGATAATAGTCAGGAGGTCAGGCTGGTAAGGTGGCTCAGCATTAGAGTGCTTATCTTGTGTGCATGAGGTCCTGGATCTGATTCCCAAACACCCTATATGCAGAAAGGGCCAGAAGTCATGCTGTGAATCAAATGGTAGGGCACCAGCCTTAAGCTGAAGAGCTGAGGGACAGTGCCCAGGCCCAGAGTTCAAGCCCACAACCGGCCAAAAAAAAATCAGGAGCCCATAGCAGACTCCAGCAAATGGAAGAGTACATCAAGCACATCCGATCTCACCAAGAGCACCTGTTGGAATAAACAGGAACATTCTAGACTGCTCAACCCTTCTATAGGTGGGAACTGCCAGTGATCTACAGCAGAGAGCAGAGAACAAAACCCTACGTCGGTCAGAGTAGAAGCTAGAAGTTGGCCACCAACAGAACTGAGACCAGGCAGGTACAAACTCTCTCTACCAGCACAGAAACAGCAACCAAGCAAAGCAAACATCTATTGACCAAAACAAAATTTCAGATTAGTATCCAATAATCCCTGAAATGCCATGCGAAAATCATAGAAAAAAAATTACAAGCTTTATCCATACCCAGTATAGCAAGCTACACCCAAAAGCCAGCAGCCACCCAAGGGAGAGGCCCAGTGGGAGCAAAGCAGGAATGGAAGACAAAGGTACATCCAAGAGATGCAGGAGGCAATGACTCAAGAATTAAAGTGAGAAATAGACCAGAAATTTAAAGAACACAGGGACAAAATATTGAAAGTGATGCAAGGTATCAAACAGGAGGTGCATGCAAAAATAGAGGCAGTACACACCTCACTAAAAGGTGAGATTAGTACAAACACAGAGGCAACACAGACCTCACTAAGAGGTGAGATTAGTACAAAAATAGAGGTAGTACACACCTCATTAAGAGGTGAGATTAGTACTTGGAGAACCAACATTGAATCCATAAATGAGTCCATGCAAACCACAATGGAAGCTGTAGTTAACAGAGTGAACAAAATGGAATGTAGAGTGCCAGATACAGAAGACAGAATACACCAACTGGACCAAAAAAAAATCTCAGATATGGAAAAAAAATCACTTAAATTATGCCAAAGGGAAATCCAAGAGCAAGCAGATAGTGCCAGGAAATTTAACCTTCATATAATTCGAGTGGACAAAAGTGAGGAATATCAAAGCAAGGGAATGCAACACCTATTCAACAAGATAATCTGTGAAACTTTCCCCCATCTCAAAAAAGAACAAGTTACCTACATAACAGAAGCATATAGAATACCAAAGAAGCAAGATCCCAGGAGAAACACTTCTAGACACATTATAGTAAAAATGGTAGATCTGAAAAATAAGTAAACAATCTTGCATGCAGCAAAAATGAAGAAGGAGCTATACTACAATGGGAAAAAAATTAAATCAATGCAAATCTCTCCACACAGACACTGAATGCAAAAAAGGCCTGGGCAAGTACCATACGAGCCCTGAGAGCCAATAACTGCCAACCCAGACTGATATACCCGGCAAAGCTAGCATTCACAGTAGATGGAAAACTGAAAAACTTTAAAAGTAAAGAAAAACTAAATGAATACATAAACATTAAGCCAGCATTACAAAGAATACTAAGAGGGGGAACACAACCTGAAGAAAGCAACCAGGAACAGGGACCCACACCAGACAGGCATTAATAGAATTCTAACTGAGCAAGCACAGGAGGAAAGGAAAGAAGAAAATCTTAAAGAAACAGGGAATGACAGGGACCACAATGCATCTCTCTATATTATCTCTTAATATTAACGGTCTTAATTCACCAATCAAAAGAAAAAGAACTCCAGATTGGATCAGAAAACATGACCCATCCATCTTTAGCCTTCAGGAGACCCACTTCTCAGCCAAACATACAAACAAACTCAGAGTGAAGGGTTGAAAAAGGATCTACCAATCATATGCCCCCAGTAAGAAAGCAGGAGTAGCTATCCTGATATCTAATAAAATGAACTTTTCATTAAAATCAATAGAAAAAGACAAGGAAGGACACTATATATTAATACAGGGAACAATCCAGGAGGAGGATATTACCATTATTAACTTATATTCCCCACACATTGGCGCACCAAAATATGTTAAGCAAATACTCTCAAACTTACAGAATAAAATAGATCCCAATACAATAATACTAGGAGACTTTAACATAGCACTCTCACCAAAGGACAGGTCCACCAACCAGAGGATTGGCAAAGAAGCTACCGAATTGAGTGAAGCCAAAAGTGGAACTAACTGAAATCTATCCAGTATTTCACCCTAAAACAACAATACACATTCTTCTCAGCAGCTCATGGAACTTTCTCCAAAATTATATTTCATGCAAGAAACTTAAGCAAATACAAGGGGATTGACCGAATCCCCTGTGTCCTGTCCGAACACAGTGGAATCAAGCTAGTTGTCAATAATAAATCAAACCGTAGAAATTATTCAAATACATCAAAATTGAACAGCAAACTTCTGTGAAAAACCTGGGTAAGAGAAGAACTTAAAGAAGAAATCAAAAAGTTCCTACAACTCAATGAAAATGAAGATACATCACAAAGAAACTTGTGGGACACAGCAAAAGCATTCTTGAGGGGCAAATTTATTACCCTCAGTGCCCACATCAATAAAATAGACAGACCAAGTAAAAAATCTCATATTGCAATTAAAACAGCTAGAAAAACATGAAAAAATGGAACCCAACGTTACGAGACAAAGCCAATCAAACTAATAGCTGAAAATTAATGAAATAGAGAATAGGAAAATCATAGATAAAATTAATAAAACAAAAAGCTGTTTCTTTAAAAAAAATAAGTAAAATTGATGGACCATTGGCAAGATTAATTAAGAAAAGAAGAGAGGAAACCCAAATTAACAAAATCAGGGATGCCACAGGAAAAATCACAAGTAGCCAAGATATCCAAACAATTTTAAAGGACTCTTTTCAAAAGTTATATTTTCTAAACAAAGAAAACCTGGCAGAAATGGATGCATTTTTACAGAAACAGAAGTTCCCCAAACTGAGCAAAGAAGAATTAAATCAATTAAATAAGCCACTATCTCACAATGAGATGCAGGAAGCAATCAGAAGTCTTCCAATAAGGAAAAGCCCAGGAATAGATGAATTCACAACAGAATTCTATAAAACCTATAAAGAGGAAGTAATACCCATATTCCTCAAACTCTTCAGAGAAACAGAGAAGGAGAGAACTATCCCAAACTCATTCTACGATGCCAATATCACACTCATCCCCAAACCAGGCAAAGATTCAACCAAAAAAGAGATTTACAGACAAATTTCCTTGAACACAGATGCAAAGATCCTTAACAAAATTCTAGCTAACAGAATCCAGAAAACACACACAAAATAATCATACACTACGACCAGGTGGACTTCATCCTAGAGATGCAGGGATGGTTTAACATACATAGGTCAATAAATGTAATCCAACACATCAACAGAGCCAAGTCAAGATTGACGTGCTTATCTCCACAGACACAGAAAAGGCTTTTGGTAAAATATAACATTCATTTATGTTAAAAGCTGTGGAGAAAATAGGAATAGAAGGAACATTTCTTAAAACAATGAAAGCCATATACGACAGACCAATACCCAATATTATACTTAATGGGGAAAAGCTACTACCAATTCTCCTAAAATCAGGAACAAGGCAAAGATGCCCACTCTATCCACTCCTCTTCAATATAGTCCTGGAACAATTAGCCAGGACAATAAGGCAAGACAAAAACATTAAAGGGACCCTCATAGGGAAAGAAGTTAAACTATCCCTTTGTGAAGATGAAATGATACTATATTTTCATAATCCCAAAAACTCCATCCCCAAACTCTTAGAAATTATAAATCACTTTGGCAAAGTAGCAGGATACAAAATCAACCCACAAAAATCAGTTGCCTTCCTGTACACTGACAATGTACAAGCAGAGAGGGAAATAAGGGAAGCACCCCATTCACAATAACCTTCCAAAAAATAAAATATTTAGGAATTAACCTAACCAAAGATGTAAAAGAACTATTTAACTAAAAGTATAAAAACTTAAAGAAAGAAATTACAGAAGACACCATGAAATGGAAAGACCTTCCATGCTCTTGGTTAGGCAAACTTAATATAGTGAAAATGGTAATACTGCCAAAATTAATATACAATTTCAATTGCAATTCCTATTAAAATCCAAATGACGTACATCTCTGAAATACAGAAAATGGTCCAAAAATTCATATGGAACAATAAAAGACCTAGAATAGCCAAAAGAATTCTAGGGAAAAAAAAACATGGGAGGCATGTTGATGCCGAACATTAAACTCTACTATTGAGCCATAATAAAAAAGACAACATGGAACTGGCCCCAAAACAGACCCAAAGACCAATGGAATAGAATAGAAATTCAGAAATAAAACCACATGCCTACAGTCAGCTGATATTTGACAAAGGACCCAAAGTTATTCAGTGGAAGAAACACAGCCTCTTCAACCACTGGTGCTGGGAAAACTGGGTGGCCACATGTAGAAGACTAAAAGTGGACCCTAGTCTATCACCATGCACCAGCATCAACTCAAAATGGATTAAAGACCTTAACATCAATCTGGAATCTCTTAAACTACCGAATGACAGAGTAGGAGAGACACTTGTACTTACATGCACAGGAAGGAACTTCCTGAACAGAGTCCCACTGTCACAACAAATTGGAGAGAGACTCAAAAAATGGGACTACCTTAAAATGAAAAGTTTCTGCACAGCTAAAGCTATAGCAACCAAGCTAGAAAGACAACAAACTAATTGGGAAAAAATATTTACCAGCAGTATATCAGACAAGCGGTTAATATCCAGTATATACAGGGAACTCAAGAAACTAATCTCCCCCAAATCTAACAAACCAACTACTAATGGGCAAGGGAAGTAAAGAGAGACTTCTCAGAAGAAGAGATAAGCATGGCAAAGAAACACATGAGGAAATGTTCACCATCCCTGGTGGTGAAGGAAATGAAAATTAAAACAACCCTGAGATACCAACTTACCCCAGTCAGAATGGCCCACATCCTCAAGTCAGCCAACGAAAAATGCTGGAGGGGATGCAGAGAAAGATGAACCCTATTACACTGCTGGTGGGAATGTACACTTATACAACCACATTGGAAAGCAATCTGGAGGGACCTCAGAAAAGTGAATATTGACCTAGGTATCTATCCTGAACAACAAGGACACAAGCACCTCCATGTTTATTGCAGCACTGTTCACAATAGCCAGGATATGGAAACAACTTAGATGTCCTACCACAGATGAATGGATCCAAAAATTGTGGTATCTATACACAATGGAATATTATGCAGCCATTAGAAAGGACAAAATAATGGCATTTGCAGGGAAATGGATGGAGCTTGAAGGAATCATGTTGAGCAAAGTAAGCCAAGAACAAAGAGAAAACGGCACATGGTCTCCCTGATAAGTGGATGTTAAATCCAAAATGCTATGTGATACAACAAAATTAACAGGACTTAAGAAACAAAGGACTTCCACTCATCTGGTCGAATCACTACTAAATAACTCAGTGCTGCTGATCACATGTATGGTATATATGTGCACACCGGAGGGAAACCAGAAGGATGACACAGAACTAGTGGGAATCAAAGAAAAACATACAACAGTGGGACCCATCACCTGAACTGGAAATTGACCAAAATGAACAAAGCAACTCAATGGCAGTCATGGGAGGGAGGGAACAAGTGGGAAAGAGGGAACACCTGATGCTGTGCAAAACAAAAGAAATGTACATAACACTAAATGTGAAAGAAATAACTATTGCAAAGCTCATACACCTTTATAGATAATTTGCTCCATGAAAGTTATAATGTGTTTGTGAATTTTAACTAAACATCACTATCCCACAATACTGTTAAACTTTGGAAATTATGTAATCACTTAATCACAATAAAAAACTTGGAAAAAAATAAAAATAAAAATGGCTACAGCATGGTTTAACAGAGAGCTTGAATCCTTTCTGAGCCTTAGATATTTTCTGACTAGAAGCAGAATGGCAAACTGACGTGGGAAACTAAATCTAACATATGAAACAATTTTTCAGAAGAGTATGTGGCTCATCAGTTTGGCTCCTGACCTGATATTATAATAAGACTCACAAAATTTACATTCAATTCCCCACTGAAGTAGAGGGTATACATGGCAGGCTCTGCTACATCATAAATCAATTGCTGGTGATGAAAAATCCCTTTCAATAGGAAATGCTCAATAAATTCAGTTTATTGAATAATCATAACAACCCTAGAAGATGGGAAATACCAGTATCCAATCGTATAATTTGGGACTTGAAAGCAGGGACTGTTTCTGATCCACTTTCTAGCACTCTACCTATTGAACCACAGCTCCACTTCTGTTTTTCTTTTAGTTTATTTTGTCATGGAGCTTGATCTCAAGGACTGGGTGCTGTCCCTGATCTACTTTCTAGCACTCTAACACTTTAGCCAGAGCTCCATTTCTGGTTTTTGTTGTAATTGTTATTGTTGTTGGTGGTGGTAGTGGTGGTGGTGGTGGTAATGGGGCCTGAACTCTGGGACTTGGTGTTGTGTCTCATCTCTTCAGGTTAAAGCTCTATCGTTTCAGACATAGTGACACTTCTGGCTTTTTCTACTTATGTGGAGGTGAGCATTCGAACCCAGGGCCTCATGCATGGCAAGCACGCTTTCACTGAGGCAAATTCTCAGCACACTTCTGGTTTTTGAGAGACTAACTGGAACTAAGAATCTCATAGTGCCTTTTCGGCCCGGGTTGGCTTTGAAACACAACCCTTCCATCTCAGCCTGCTGAGGAATTTTATAGGCATGAGCCACTTGTCCCTGGCTCCAATCACATTTGCATATAAGTGAATAAAGCTCAATGATATATTGTCTTCCTCTTTAACCAAAATCAAGTAAGTAGCCAAAATTGAATTGGAAATTCAGTTGAATCTGAGTCTATATTCTTTTTTTAAATTTTTTTTATTGTAAAGATACTATACAAAGGGTTACAGTTACATGAGCAAGGTAATGAGTACACTTCCTATTGAGCATTGTTACCTCCTCCATTGCTTTCCCCTTACTATCCCTTCCCTCCCTACTTTCCCTGAGATTTTTTTTTCAATTGTGATTAAGTGATTACATAATTTCCCAAATTTCACAGTATTGTGGAATAATGATGCTCATTTAAAGTCACAAGTTCATTCTAACTTTCCTGGAGCAAATTGTCTATCACGGTTTATAACATATAACGGTGTGCACATATACACCATACATGTGATCAGCAGCATGGGGATATTTAGTAGTGGTTCGACCATATGAGTGGGAGTTCTTTGTTTCTTAAGTCCTGTTAGTTTTGTCGTATCACCTAACATTTTGGATTTAGCATCCACTTATCAGGGAGACCATGTACCGTTTGTCTCTTTGCTCTTGGCTTACCTCGCTCAACATTATTCCTTCTAGCTCCATCCATTTCCCTGCAAATGCCATTATTTTGTCCTTTCTAATGTCTGAATAATATTCCATTGTGTATAGATACCACAATTTTTGGATCCATTCATCTGTGGTGGGGCATCTGGGTTGTTTCCATATCCTACCTATTGTGAACAGTGCTGCAATAAACATTGGAGGTGCGCATGTCCTTGTACATTGGTTCCTGTTGTTCAGGGTAGATGCCTAGAAGTGATATGACTGAGTCATAAGGGAGGACAATCTTTAACTTTCTAAGGACCCTCCAGACTGCTTTCCAAAGTGGTTGTATAAGTGTACATTCCCACCAGCAGTGTAATAGGGTTCCTCTTTCTCCACATCCCCTCCAGCATTTGTGGTTGGCTGATTTGTAGATGTGGGCCATTCTGACTCGGGTAAGGTGGTATCTCAGGGTTGTCTTTATTTGCATTTCCTTCACCACCAGGGATGATGAACATTTCCTCATGTGTTTCGTTGCCATTTTTCTTTCTTAATCTGAGAAGTTCCTCTATAGTTCCCTTGCCCATTTAGTAATTGGTTTGTTAGGTTTGGGAGGGGTTAGTTTCTTGAGTTCCATATATATAGTGGATGTTAACCACTTCTCTGATATATTGCTGGTAAATATTTTTTCTCAATTAGTTGGTTGTCTTTCTAGCTTTGATGTGATAGCTTTAGCTGTGCAGAAGCTTTTTATTTTAAGGTAGTCCCATTTGTCGAGTCTCTCTCCAATTTGTTGTGACCCTGGGACTATGTTCAGGAAGTTCCTTTCTGTGCCTATTAGTTCAAGTATCTCTCCTACTCTGTCCTGCAGTAGTTTCAGAGATTAAGGTTTAATGTTAAGATTTTTAATCCATTTTGAGTTGATGTTGGTGCATGGTGATAGGCTGGGTCAACTTTTAGTTTTCTGCATGTGGCTGTCCACCTTTCCCAGCACCCATGGTTGAAGAGGTTGTGTTTCTTCCATTGTATGTCTTTGGCTCCTTTGTCAAATATCAGCTGGCTGTAGGCCTGTGGATTTATTTCGGTGCCACCCCTACTCTGGTGGAGTCTGCTTAGCATGGAAAACCTGCTTTCAGACCTGAGAATGGGGCTTCACAGAGACCTATCTCTGAGAATGGGACTTCACTGAAGTCTACCTCAGAGAATGGGGCTTCAAAGAGGCCTACCTCCTGGAAAGGCTGGCAAGCCCCTGGGAAAGATGTCTTTCTGTTCCTGTTTTTCTTTTCTTCACTGTATAGGAGTGCCTATTAATCTTTTACTGTTCCTGCTGCTCATTGTACTTACTCATGCTCAACGTTCCCTTATTCAAGGCTCTTTCTTAAGAGTGTTGACGACTCCAACATCTGATGAGTGTCTTAAAAATATGACTAACTCACCAGAGTTAAATGTTACCCTGAAAGCCCCTTTTATGGAGGCTAGTAGACAAGTCATAAGTAAATATAAAAGTATTGGGGGTTTCATGACGTCACTTCAGCAGAAGGAATTGTTTGTAAGAGATTTACAAGAAGCCATAGGCGCTGCTAGAGCACAAAGAGTGTATGTCAATTGCTGGGAAAACTACTTAGGAGAAAGAACTTCCTGTTACTCTCTTTCATTTACTAAGAGACTTGCTAGATCTAGGCCTCCTTGGTGCTTACTATTAAAGAAGGAACAAGAAAGATCCTATGGGACAGTTAAGGCCTCTATAGAAAGAAGTAATGGTTAATTGGTGATAAACATCGAAACCCATTGTATTTCTTAAAAATAGAGGTAAAGCAGAAAACAAGTGCCTATCAAGCGACCAGCTGGTGACCACCCAAGAATGAAGCCCTGCAGCAAGATTGTGTAACCTTTTGCCCTTTCTCATGGAGACTTTTGCTATAAAAGTTTGTTATCCTCTGCATTAAATCGCACACAGCATCCACTCCTCTTGTGTGTGAGTTGTCTGTTTGCCATCTCCTCACCTATTCCATTTCCTCCACTAGGTGTCCTCCATTGTCCTGACAGAGCCGGTCCGTGGCATTTCTGGGTCTTCTATTCTATTCCATTGGTCTTCGGGTCTGTTTTTGTGCCAGTACCATGCTATCTTTGTTATTATAGTTCTGTAGTAGAGTTTGAGGTTCGGCCTAGATATCCCTCCCAGGTTATTTTTATTCTCTAGAATTGTTTTGGCTATTCTAGGTCTTTTATTGTTCCATATGTATTTTTGACTGTTTTCTGTATTTCAGTGATGTACGTCATTGGGATTTTAATAGGAATTGCATTGAATTTGTATATTAATTTTGGCAGTATTAACATCTTCACTATATTAAGTCTGCCTATCCAAGAGCATGGGAGGTCTTTCCATTTCCTAGTGTCTTCTGCAATTTCTTTAACTTTTTATAGTTTTCATTAAATAGTTCTTTTACATCTTCGGTTAGGTTAATTCCTAAATATTTCATTTTTGGGGAGGTTATTGTGAATGGGGTTGCTTCTTTTATTTCCCTCTCTTCTTGTACATTGTCAGTGTACAGGAAGGCAACTGATTTTTGTGGGTTTATTTTGTATCCTGCTACTTTGCCGAAGTGATTTATGATTTCTAAAAGTTTAGGGATGGAGTTTTTGGGATCGTGAAGGTATAGTATCATGTCGTCTGCAAAAAGGGATAGTTTAACTCCTTCTTTCCCTATGCGGATCCCTTTAATATCGTTTTCTTGCCTTATTCCCCTGGATAAGGGTTCCAGGACTATATTGAAGAAGAGTGGAGACAGTGGGCATCCTTGCCTTCTTCCTGATTTTAGGAGAATTGGTTGTAGCTTTTCCCCATTACGTATAATTGGCTATTGGTCTGTCATAAATGGCTTTTATTGTTTTAAGAAATGTTCCTTCTATTCCTATTTTCTCCAGAGCTTAGTATGAATGAATGTTGATTTTTATCAAAGGCCTTTTCTGCATCTGTGGCGATAATCATGTGATTCTTGACCTTGGCTCTGTTGATGTGTTGGATTCCATTTATTGACTTACATATGTTAAACCATCCCTGCATCTCTGGGATGAAGCCTACCTGGTCATAGTGTATAATTTTTTTTTTATGTGTTTCTGGATTCTGTTAGCTTGAATCTTGTTAAGGATCTTTGCATCTGTGTTCATCAAGGAAATTGGCCTGTAATTCTCCTTTTTGGTTGGGTCTTTGCCTGGTTTGGAGATGAGTGTGATATTGGCACCGTAGAATGAGTTTGGGATAGCTCTCTCCTTCTCTGTTTCTCTGAAGAGCTTGAGGAGTATGGGTAATAGCTCTTCTTTAAAGGTCTTATAGAATTCTACTGTGAATCCATCTAGTTCTGGGCTTTTTTTTTTTTGTTGGAAGACTTTTGATAACTCCCTGTACCTCGTTGTAGGATATTGGCTAATTTAATTGGTTTACTTCTTCTTTGCTCAATTTGGGCAACTTGTATATTTCTCTAAAAATGCATCCATTTCTGCCAGGTTTTCTTCCTTTAGAGAGTATAACTTTTGAAAGTAGTCCGTTAGGATTGTTTGGATATCTTGGGTACGTGTGGTGATTTTTCCCATGGCATCCCCAATCCTGTTAATATGGGTTTCCTCTCTGCTTTTTTTAATTAATCTTGCCAACGGTTCATCAATTTAATTTATTTTTTCAAAGAACCAGCTTTTTGTTTGGTTAATTTTGGCTATAATTTTCTGATTTTCTAATTGGTTAATCTCTGCTCTTAATTTGGTTATCTGACTCCATCTAGTAACTTTAGGTTCCATTTTTTTCTTGTTTTTCTAGCTGTTTTAATTGCAACATGAGATTATTTACTTGGTCTGTCTCTATTCTCTTGATGTGGGCACTGAGGGCAATAAATCTGCCCCTCAGGACTACTTTTGCTGTGTCCCACAAGTTTCTTTGCAATGTGTTTTCATTTTCATTGAGTTGTAGGAAATGTTTTATTTCTTCTCTGATCTCTTCTGTTACCCAGGCATTGCTAAGAAGTGTGCTGCTCAATTTCCCTGTATTAGAGAAATTTCTGTGGTATGCTTTGTTATTGAGAACTAGCTTAATTCCACTGTGGTCAGATAGGACACAGGGGATTATGTCTTTGTATTTGCTTAAGTTCCTTGCATGAACTATGATATGGTCTCTTTTGGAGAAAGTTCCATGAGCTGCTGAGAAGAATGTGTACTGTGTTGTTTTAGGGTGAAATATTCGGTAGATGTCAGTTAATTCTGCATGAAGTATGGCCTCACTTAATTCGGTAGCTTCTTTGCCAATCCTCTGGTTGGTGGACCTGTCCTTTGGTGAGAGTGGTGTGTTAAAGTCTCCTAGTATTATCGTGTTGCAATCTATTTAATTCTGTAAGTTTGAGAGTATTTGTTTTACCTATGTGGGTGCATCAATATTTGGGGCATATAAGTGGATGATGGTAATATCCTCCTCTTGGATTGTTCCCTCTATTAATATTTAGTGTCCATCCTTGTCTTTCTGTACTGGTTTTAATGAAAAGTTTATTTTGTCAAATATCAGGATAGCTACACCTGCTTTCTTACTGGGGGCATTTGATTTGTAGATCCTTTTCCAACCCTTTACTCTGAATTTGTATGTTTGGCTGAGAGGTGGGTCTCCTGAAGGCAACAGATGAATGGGTCTTGTTTTCTGTTCCAGTCTGCAGTTTTTTCTTTTGATTGGCAAATTAAGCCCATTAATATTGAGAAAGTATAGAGAGATGCATTGTTTTCTCTGTCATCCCGTTTTCCTAAGTTTTTCTTCTTTCCTTTCCTCCTGTGTTTGCTTAGTTAGACTTTGATTAATGCCTGTCTGGGCGAAGGTCCCAGTTCCTGGTTGCTTTCTTCAGGTTGTGTCTCCCCCTCTTAGTATTATTTGTAATGCTGGCTTAATGTTTATGTATTCTTTTAGTTTTTCTTTGCTATTAAAAATTTTCAGTTCTCCATCGAATGTGAATGCTAGCTTTGCCAGGTATATCAGTCTGGGTTGGCAGTTATTGGCTCTCAGGGCTCATATGGTACTTTCCCAGGCCTTTCTTGCATTCAGTGTTTGTGTAGAGAGATCTGCAGTGATTCTAATTTGTTTCCCATTGTAGTATAGCTCCTTCTTCGTTTTTGCTGTATGCAAGATTGTTTCATTATTATTCAGATCTATCAGTGTTTCTCCTGGGATCTTGCTTGTTGGGTGTGCTATATGTTTCTGTTATGTAGGTAAGATGTTCTTTTTTGAGATGGGGAAAATTTTCACCGATTAACTTGTCGAATAGGTGTTGCATTCCCTTGCTCTGAAATTCCTCACCTTCGTCCACTCCAATTATACAAACATTAAATTTCTTGGCATTATCTGCTTGCTCTTGAATTTTCCTTTGGCTTAATTTGAGTGATTTTTTCCATATCTGTCACTTTTTGGTCCACTTGGTGTATTCTCTCTTCTGTATCTGACACACTACAATCCATTTCACTCACTCTGCTGACCGTGGCTTCTATTGTGGTTTGCATGGAGGACATGGACTCCTTTATGGATTCTATGTTGGTTCTCAAAGTACTGATCTCACCTCTTAATGAGGTATGTACTGTCTCCAGTTTGGCATTTATCTCATTTCTTACTGAGGTTTCTGCTGCCTCTAGTTTTGCATGCATCTCTTGTTTGATATCCTGTATCTCTTTTGATAGTTCATTCTTGTGCTCCTTCAATTTCTTTTCTATTTCTCTCTTTATTTCTTGAGTCATTGCCTCCAGCATCCCTTGGATGTAGCTTTTGTCTTCCATTCCTGCTTTGCTCCCACTGGAACTCTCCCCTGTGTGGCTGCTAGCTATTGAGGATAGCTTGCTACCCTGGGTGTTGATAGACCTTGTAATTTTTCACTGTGATTTTCGCATGGGGGTTCAGGAGACTAATCTCCAATTTTGTTTTGGTGTGTCTGTCTTTTCTTGGTTGCTGATTCTGTATTGGTAGAGAAAGTCTGTGCCTGATCTGAATTCTGTTGGGGCCTACCTCCAGCTGCTGGTCTGATCTACATAGGATTCTCGGCTTTCTGCTGTAGATCGCTGGCAATTCCCATCTTTGGAAGGGTTGAGCAGCCTAGGCTTCTCCTGCTTGCTCCTATGGGTGCTCTTGGCAAGATCGGATGCTATGGATGCACTCTCCCAGATGCTGCAGTCTGCTATGGGCTCCTGATGTTTTTGGGGTTTTTTTTGGCCGGTTGTGGGCTTGAACTCTGGGTTTGGTTGCTGTCCCTCAGCTCTTCAGCTCAAGGCTGGCACCCTACCATTTGAGCCATAGCACCACTTCTGACCTTTTCTGCTTATGTCATGCTGAGGAATCACATCCAGGGACTCATGCACCCAAGACGATCATGCTACTGCTGAGCCACCTTACCAGCCTGAGCTTCTGCCTACTATAAGGTGCTGGCGGCCTGTGTTGCCCAATTCCCAGCCTAGAGTACTTGGGTCGGGTTTTGGTGGGGTGTGGGCTTCTCTTGTCCAGAGCTTCCAAGTCTTTTGTTGTCACAGGTGTGCTTCCCAGGGGGTGCAGTTCCCTGTTTATCTCCACTCTGCTGAAGCCTATGTTCAGCTTTTGACTTCAGTTGGGAGGAGTTGGTTGTGTTGTTCAGGCACTGGATCCCCAGGCCTTGTTCTGGCCCCCCACCTGGGGCACGCTGGTTGAGCCTGTGCTGCTATGTATATCACCTAGATTATACAGCCTGGGGTACACAGTTCAAGTTTCTTCTACTGTTGGTTGTCTTGACCCAGGGGCGCTGTTCCTGGCTTGGGGGTTGAAGCTCCCTTCCAGGGGCCATCTTGCTCTAGCCTGGCCAGCGGAGTGTGCTCCATGGGATGGTGAAGCTCTCAAACAGTTCTGTTTTGGTGGGTCCTGTGGTCCGGGTGTTGGGGTAGGGAGTCTGGATCAGGGTCTGGGGATTCCTTCTAGCTCTGGTCTCCCTTGAGGGATAGACTGTCCCCTGTGGGGTACTCACCCTGGAGCTAGTTGTTTCTGTGTGGTGTAGGTCATCAGTTGCTGTTGCAATCCAAGTTCAGTTGGGGTGGTTACAGGCTGGGCTGGGTGGTGGTGGCTCTGTGTGATTCTCTTCTGTCTCTGCCTCTGTCGAAGCTGTCAGGTGCACAGTGTCCACGGTGGGAGCTGGGCCTCCGTATAGGTTCTGAGGGCTGGGGTTTGCACTCTCCGGATCAGCACCCGTTCCTTCTAGGTCTTTTGCTTTGGTGTTCTGTGGGTGTCACTTGTAGCTCTCGGGCTCCTGTGGTGGGGCCAAGTTCCGGGCTCAGGGATTTCTCCGTTTATCGCAATTGGCATGTCTGACACCGTTACCTCAGGCGGCTTCTGCGCAGGTGATCTGCAGGCAGCCCCCTGTGTCTCTGGGGCTCCGGCAGCCCCACTGGTCCTGGTGGCAATGGCTTGGTGCACTGCTGCATGGCCAATAAAGGTCGGGGGAGGGGTCTTATCTCTTCTCTGTTCTGAAATTCTTCTATTCCTCTCTTTCTTTTTTGTTATTTTCCACCTCCTGTTTTTCTGAGTATTCGTCTTTTTGTTGTTGTCGGTCTGTTGGGGAGATTAAGCGTTGGAACTTGAACTCTCTTTTTGGTTGGGGAGAGCTGTTGTATTTCCCTACTGCCCCGTCGCCATCTTGGCCCCACCCCTTCTGAGTCTATATTCTTAACAACCAGGCTGTAAGTTATTTGATATTTGCACAAGTCTGTTAGTAGATATATAACACATGTCATAATTTTTCTATTTCAAATGGCCCATGACAGTTATCTGGGCATGGCGGGATAAGCCTGTAATTACATCACTTGGGAGACTGAAGCAAAAGCACAGTAAGTTCAAGGCCATCTTGCTTATGTAGAGAGATGCCATCTCAGAAGGGCAGAAAGGAAATGGCTCCTGACTATAAAGCCTTGGCAATTACTTTCCCATCTTCTGTGTCAACAAAGAGAACCCTAAGACTCTCCAAGGCCAAACAGAAAACATGACCCAAAAGACTTAACCAAAACCACTGGATACCAAATGTGTTAACTCAGTCTTGGGCCAATAGAGTGTCACCCAAAGGCATTTTTGTACAGTTGCGGCTATTATCCCTTCCCCTTCTCTTCAAAAAGAGCATGTCAAAATCATCATTCCTAGAAATTTTAAGACAATCATTGATATGGAGATTTCCATCCCAGAATATTTACACATTAGTGAGCACTTAGGACATTGGCAACTGTAATATTAAGTGACTAGCAAGTGTCACATGTTACCTGAAGACACTAATGGTTCATGGTAAACATTCTGTGAATTAGAACTTATTAACTTTTCTACCATAGCTGCAGCTGGTGCAGTACCAGTTGAGAGAGGACAGCAGGCTCCATGGCTTGAGCCCTATGACCTACTAAGTGCACCATGGAACCCAGCAGCCCTTAACAAAAGGCCAGGAGAGAAGGCTGGATTGACACAGACCCACACCTTCCTTCTCGGGGGGCCATAATGGCTCGTGAGGCTCCTCTGGTGTGGCATGCTACTGTCACCTCACTTCTGCTTCCTGGCAGGATAAATATGGCCACATACTGTGTCACCTCACACCTGCTTCCGGTCTGGGTGGATAAGGACCATGTGCCAGCATCACCTCACTCTTGCTTCCAGTCTGGGTAAGTAGGGGGTCGTGCTTGCACCACCACACTCCTGCTTCTGGTCTGGCTTCTGGCCACATGTCTGTGTCACCTCACTCCTGCTTCTCCTCTGGGTGAGTGGGGGCCACATGCTTGTGTCATCTCACTCCTCCTTCCGGTTTGATGATTGGAGGCATCATCTTTGTGTTACCTAACTCCTGCTTCTGGTCTGTGTGAGTGGGGGCCATGTGCCTGTGTCACCTCACTTACCTGTCCAGTCTGGGTGAGTAGGGACCACCCACCTGCACCACCTCACTTCCAGTCTGGGTGGGTCAGGCTCACCTCTGAGCTACTTAATCGCTCCAGGTGCAGTTTATCAGCATGGATTGTAGCCCAGGCCAGAGGTTAGACTTTTCTAATTCTCATAGCAAAGTATGACATTAAGGGATTATGATGGCACCTAGGTTTGAGAACTGTGTTATAAATGTGTGTGTGTGTGTGTGTGAACATGCACATGCGTACTCATGTGCACTGGTCTTGGGGTTTGAACTTACAGCCTGAGGTTTATCCCTGAGGTATTTGTTCAAGGTAGAGCTCTATTGCTTGAGCCACAGGAAAACGTAGAGTTTTTTGTGGTTAATTGGGACTAAAAGTCTCCCAGATTTTGCTATCTGGGCTGGGTTTGAACCACTATCCTCAGATCTCAGATTTTCAGTAGATAGGATGTGTAGGTGTGACCTAGTGGAACCTCTCTATTTGTTCGATTGTCGTACAGAAGGAAATGTGCGTGGAAAGCATTCTGGAGGAAAAAGAATTGTAGTCTTCCAGTGAGCAGTGGTGAAAATACTTAGGTTCTAGCCTGGCGTTGGTGGATCAGGCCAATAATTCTACCAATTCAGGAAGCTGAAATTTGAGAATTGCAGTTACAAATCAGCATGTGGAGGACTGAGTCGTTAAGATTATCTCCAATGAACTAACACAAAACCAGAAGTGGAACTGTAGCTCCAAGTTGTAGAGCACCATCCTTGAGAGAAAAGGCTCAGGGCCATTAATCAAGCTGTGAGATCAAGCCCAGTGACCACAAAACAAACAAAACAAGAAATATACCTGGGTTCTTCAGTAGAAGTTTACCATTATAAATATCACTTCCCCATAATATTTAGCTCTGTCATAGGTGCATAAATCTTAGGGGAGTAAGAAGCTTGGCAAAATATAGGTAGCATTGGTTGTGTGTGTGTGTGTGTGTGTGTGTGTATGTGTGTGTGTGTGTGTGTGTGTGTGTGTGTGTTTGGCAGTCCTGAGGCTTGAAGCTAGGACCTTCATCTCTTCCTGGCTTTTTTTCCATCAAGGCTGGTACTCTGCCACTTGATCTATAGCTCTACTCCTAGATTTGTTTTTATTGTTAATTGGAGATAACAGTTTTACATACTTTTCTGCCTTTAGTGGCTTATTCTACAACGTGACTATTTTGAATCCTGCTGTAAAAAATAGTGTGTGAAGATTGCTCTACTATAAGGCTGACTTACATTTCTTCAGATATAAATATAGGATTTCTTGTGTGGAACTTCCACACTGAGTTCTGTGGTGGCTACACTGATTCACTTAATCGCCAACATTGTGCAGGCTTTCTTTCCCCACCTCCTTGCCAGTATTTTTGTTTTCTTTGATAAGAGCCATTCTTATTAGGCAGAGATGGAACTTCAACATAGATTTGATTTGCATTTCCTTGATTACTAAAGATGAATATTTTTCATGTATTCCTTAGACACCTATATCTGTTTTAGGACCTATCTAGTCAATTAACTTATTTATTAATAAGATTATTTGTTCTTTGAGTGTTTCATTTTTTGTCTATATATTCTAGATACTAGGATTTCTTCTGCTACTCAAAAGGCAGGAGTTTAGGCTCATTTTACTTATTCTTACCAAAAGATGCCTTGTAAGCTTCAAATTATTTAATCGATGATTGATTAAAAAATAAGCTGAAGGAGAGTAGAGTAGAGTGCATGCCAACAAGTACAAGTTCTGAGCTCAGACTTTCACTATTCTTCCTGGTAAAACTATTGCAAATTTTAGCACAAATTAACAATTTTAGGTCTTATTTTTTCCTTGTTAATCATTCAGGCTAGCCAAATTGAAAAAAATACTATTTTGGCCAGGTGTTGGTGGCTCACGTCTGTATTCTTATCTACTCAGGAGACTGAGATCTGAGGATTTCAGTTCAAAGCCATACTGGGCAGGAAACGCTGTGAGTCTTACCTACAAATGACCACCAGAAAACCAGAAGTGGTGCTGTGGCTCAAGTGGTAGAGTGTTCTCCTTAAGCTGGATAGCTGAGGGACTGCCCACAGGACAAAAGTTCAAGGCCAACGACCAACAAACAAAAAAGAAAAGAAAAGAAAGAAAATAACTTTGTACAAAGAGGAAGAATGTCCAAGTTTTTATTCAAGGTTTTAATCCTTGTGGCAACTGTTTTCATTGCATAGAAAGTAGACAGCTTATATCTGTCATTGTGATAAACTTGCAACTATGTGGTTGCTTTTCTCCAATTTATAGTTTTATTTATCTAACATTGTTGAAGATGAAAAATACATCAAGGGCAAGACGTATTATTTGGTAAAACTGCAAGTCAAAATGACTATTACATTATAGTACTTTAGCAAAGAACCTGTGATTTTCCATCCCTCCCCAGGTTTTGAACAATGAAAATAAATTGTCTTGATTTTTTCCAAAAAGTGAGGAAGACAGCTAATATTCAAATAATTAGGAGATAATGAAAAGAAAGTTTAGGATGCATAATATGTTTAATTTTGAAGCTTCCTCACAAGAAACTTCCAAGGAACTTAACACACATTGGTTATAGAAATTTATATCAAAGATCCCACTGAAGGTGCCTCACACCTATAATTTGCCACTCAGGAAGATGAGATCTGGGATTGAGATTGGAGCCAGCCTGGAAAAGCAATAACATCATGGATAATGCCCTCTGCTATTAGATCATATGTCTTTTCCTCTGATCCTCCAATGTGAAGCTGTCTCCCCACATCATCATCTTACTGATTTATTGACAATATCATTGTTATTTCTGTTTTTCTCTTTCAGCATGATATGTTCATGGAGCAGGCAATTTGCAGCTGTGTTCACATCTATTTCTCCAATTGTCTACAACAGTGCCTAGTCCTTAGTGCTTAGAAGCCTTGTGTGGAGATAAGCCTGCTCGGCTCATGAAATCTCAGAGTAACATGAGGAAAGCTCATCAAGCTGTTCTCTTGGGGTCAATCGCCATTTCTTCTTACAATTATTCCTCCCTGTTTATCTACGTCGACCTAAGGGTGAGATCAAAGCTTGACACTCATCGGTTGTGATGGCAAGGGTGGCTGTGACAACATAGATATTTATTGTGAAGCTACAGGAAGACCTGAAAACTTAAGCACCTAAATTGATAGGCTCCCACATCCTGGAATACATTTAACAGCTCTGCAATCAAACCATCATTCACTCTCTGCTGGGCTCAGACTCAGCATATTTTTTCCTTTTCCTATTTAAAATAAAATAAATTCAAGACATGCCTTTTTGTTATGTCATTGAATTATTGAAATGTCCCTCCAACCAACAAAATAATGCCATTAGTGGAATGTAAATATAAGGCATGGAAAAAAACAATCATAAAAGCTACTAGGGAAAAGATCAAAAGTGGCAGCTGCTATGAAAGTTGGTTCAGAAAACCAGGACTGGTGTCTCACACCAGAAATCCTAGTGTAATATAAGCTAATGAAACATTTGGTTTTGTGCCAGTCAGGGGGTTGAGCCAACAGCCTGGGCTTTGAGTTCTTTTGCTCAAGGCTAGCACTTTACTACTTGATTCATAGAACACTTCTAGTATATTTGATAGTGTAGTGGAGATAAGAATTTCACAGACTTTCTGATGGAGGCATAGAATTCCATTGTGTATATATACCACATTTTCTTGATCCATTCATCTACTGAGGGGCATCTGGGTTGGTTTCGTATCTTAGCTATAGTAAATAATGCTGCAATAAACATAGTTGTGATGGTAGCTTTAGTGTGGTCTTGTTTGTAAACATTTGGGTAAATGCCCAAATGTGGGATTGCTGGGTCATAGGGGAGCTCTATGTGGAGTCTTTTGAGGAACCTCCATACTACTTTCCAAAGTGGTTGAACAAGTTTACACTCCCACCAACAATGAAGTAAGGTTCCCTTCTGTCCACATCCCCTCCAGCATCGGTTGTTACTAGAGTTCTTGATTTTTGCCATTCTAACGGGGGTGAGGTGTTATCTCAATGTTGTTTGGATTTGCATTTCTTTTATGGCTAGGGAGGTTGAGCATTTCTTCATGTGTCTATTGGCCATCCTTCTTTCTTCTTAAGAGAAGTTTCTCTTTAAGTCTTTAGCCCACTTAATTATTGGGCAGTTGTTTCTTTGAGGATTTGTTGTTGGGGACTGTAATTTTTTGGGTTCCAAGTATATTTTAGATATGAGACCCTTGCCCATTGTATGGCTAGTGAAGATCTTCTCCCAATCCGTGGGCTTTCTATTGATCTTGCTAACTATGTCCTTTGCCATGCAGAAGCTCTGCAACTTCATCCAATCCCATTTGTCCAACTTTTCTTTGATTTGTTGTGTTTCCTTCCGGGTCTCTATTAAGAAAATTTCAACCTGCGCCAAGGAGACCTAGTGTTTCTCCTATTCCATCTTGTAATGTTTTCAGAGTGTCTGCTTTGACTCCGAGGTCTTTGATCCATTTGGAGTTGATTCTGATGCAGGGTGATATATAAGGATCTAGCTTTAGTTTTCTACAATTAGTTAACCAATTTTGCCAGCACCATTTAGTGAAGAGGCTGTCTTTCTTCCATTCTATTTTTTTTAGCTCCATTATCGAAGAATAGATGACTATAGGTCTGTAGGTTCATTTCTGGGTTTTTAATTGTATTCCATTGGTCCTGAGGCCTGTTCTTGTGCCAGTACCAAGCTGTTTTGTTTCCTATGGCTTTATAGTAGAGTTTGAAATTTGGTATTGTTATTCCTCCACCAGTGTTCTTTCTGTTGATGAGCGTTTTTACTATTTGGGGTCTTTCATTATTCCATATGAATTTTTGGGTTGTCTCTTCTATTTCCTTGAAGAATGAGGTTGGAATTTTGATAGGTATTGCATTGAATTTTTGATTGCCTTGGGAAGTATTGCCGTTTTCATGATATTAATCTTTCCAATCCAGGAGCATGGGAGTTTTTGCCATTTTCTAAGTTCTGTTTTGATTTCCTTTTTCAAGTTTTTGAAGTTTTCATCATAGAGGTCCTTCATTTCTTTAGTTAAGTTAATTCCGAGGTATTTTTTTTTTGTGGGGCTATTACAAATGTATTTGCTTTCCTAATTTTAGCCAAACTTTTCTCATTGTTGGCATACAGATAAGCCGTTGATTTTGGGGGGTTAATTTTATACTCTGCTACTTTGACAAGTTTTGAATCAGCTTGAGTAATTTGGGAGTGGAGTCTATGGGATTCTTTAAATACAAGATCATGTCATCTGCAAAGAGGGAGAGTTTTATTTCTTCTTTCCCTATTTGGATCCCCTTTATGTCTGCATCTTGTCTTATTGCTGTAGCTAGGCATTCTAATACTAGACTGAAGACAAGTGGAGAGAGTGGATATTCTTGTCTTGTTCCTGAGTTAACAGGAAATGACTTTAGCTTTTCACCATTAAGTATAATGCTGGCTGTAGGTTTGTCATATACAGCCTTTATTGTATTGAGGAATGTTCCATGTATTTCTAATTTTCCCAAAACCTTCATCATAAAGGGGTGTTGGATCTTGTTGAATGCTGTTTCTGCATCTGAGATAACCTTGTGGTTTTTATCCTTGCTCCTGTTGATGTGATGAATAATATTATTTGATTTGCGTATATTGAACCAGCTTTGCATCCCTGAAATGAATACTGTTTCATCTTGGTGTATGATTTTTTGGATGAATTGTTGATGTCGATTGGACAAAATTTTGTTGAGAAATTTTTCATCAATGTTCATCAAAGAAATGGGTCTATAGTTCTCTTTCTTTGATGGGTCCCTGGCTGGTTTTGGGATGAGGGTTATGATGGCTTCATAGAATGTGTTCGATAGTGAACTTTCAATTTCATTAAAGAGTTGGAGGAGATTCTATGCCTCCATCAGAAAGAATGACATTGCCCCATTTATTACAAATGGAAAGACTTGGAAAAAATTATATTAAGTGAATAAGCCAAGCCCAAAGAAACATAGGTCCCATGGTTTCCCTTATTTGCAATATCTAGTATATGTATGAGTCAAGCAGAAAAGGTCAGAGAAGGTGATGTTAAGAAAATGAACCCTAAGGTATGTATCCAAATGTTTTTTTTTCTTTCATGCATTTGTTTCTAACGCATTTATAAGGTTATTTCTTTGTTGTTTTGTATGTGTCTCCCCTACAGTATAACCCCTGCTTTCACTGTATTTGAAGTCGGTATAATTTGTGGAGGGGAAGGGGAAAAACAAGTCGTTTAAATAAGGATACAGGTGGACCCGTTGCAACAATGAGAAGTACAAGTTGTCATGTCGAAAATGAACTTGACAAGTTTGTTGGGGGGGAGGATTCCTGAGTTATTCTGTGCTTTGCATGAGACTCTAATCTCCAATGAAGCACCAAAAAGAAGAAGGAAAAAAAACAGCTGGAGGTTGAGCTGTGGCTCCAATGGCAGAAATGAAACAATCATTTCTGGGACAGCACCCACATATTTAGATCAAGCTCCAGGACCAGCACAAAGAACAACAATAAAATAAATAAATGAAAAGAAAGGTGGAAGAAGAAAAGGGAAAGCCAATTTCAGAGGTTAAAATGAACAAAACCTAAGTAGCTCACACCTGTTATTTTAGTTACTCAGGAGTCTCATATCTAACGATCAGAGTTTAAAGCCATCCCAGGCATGAGAATCTATGAAGTCATCTCTAATTAGCCAACTAGAGTAAAAATAAAAGCCACAAATTGTGCTATGGCTCACATATTAGAGTGCTAGTCTTAAAAATGTACTGGGACTGGGACTGGGAAGGTGGCTCAGTGGTAGAGCACTTGCCTTGCATGCATAAGGCTCTGGGTTCGATTCCTCAGCACCAGATAAGCAAAATGAAAAAAAAGCCGGAAATGGCGCTGTGGCTCAAGTGGTAGAGCACTAGCCCTGAGCTGAAGAGCTGAGGGACAGTGCCAACGCCCAGAGTTCAGGCCCCACGACTGGACCCAAAAAAAACTATATATATATATATATATTCTGGGACAATACCTAGGCTCTTATTTATAGCCCCAAGGCCAGCATATATATGGAAATTAAAAATAGAAATAAAAAATTGTAAGAAAATCCAATTAAATATTGAAAATGAGTCATAAGTTTTTGGGTTTTGTGTATAATCCTAAATACTAAGATAGATGGCATCTGAAGGCTATGGTCTCTTATCATCAAATCACCAGCAAAACAAACAAGAAAACAGAAGTGAAGCTGTTATAGGAGTTGTAAAGCACATGCTTCGAGTGAGAAAGCTGTGTCCTGGCTCAGATATCCAGCCTAAGGATCACAAACAATGGTTGTAAGAAGAGAACCTGGGACTGGTGACTCATGACTATAATTCTAGAATCTCAGGAGGCAGAAATATGGGGATCTAATGTAAAATCCAACCCTAGCAGGAATGTCCAGAAGACAGTTGGTTGTGACCATCCTGGGTCTAGAATTGTACTACTCCCAGATTTTGGGCAGTTAACTGTTGGTAAGGATCTTAGACTTTCCTGCTCAGGCTGGCTTTGAACCATGATGGTCAGATTTCAGCTTCCTGAATCAGACAGGCCTTATATGAGTTCTAGCTACAGGACCAGCACACACAAAAAGAATCAAATAAATGTAAAGAAGGGTAGAAGAGAAGAAACAACCAATAACCGAAGCTTCAGTGAGCCAATCAGATAATCATTGGTGTCTCAAAATTGTAATTCTATTTACAAAGAGGCTAATATCTGAGGTTGCTGTTTAAAGGCCAGGCCAAGTAGAAAAGTCTATAAAATTTGTGTGTGTGTATGTGTCTCTGTGTGTGTGTTTGTTTGTGTCTATATGTATGTATGTATGTATGTTGTGTGTGAGTCCTGTTGCTTGAACTTGTACTGATTTGGTCAAGGCTCTATTAATCTCAACTTTTAGTGGTTATAATTGGAAGATATCATGGACTTTCCTGCCCAGACTGGTACAAACTTTGATCCTCAGATTTCAGCCTCATCAGTTTGGTCTGGCTCTGCATGATATGCATTTCTAATTAACCACGAAAACAGGGGTGAAATAAACCTAGAGTTGAGCTGTGGTTCAACTGGCAGAACTGGGAAAACATTTCTGGGACCACACTGAGGCCCTGAGTTCAAGCCCCAGGACAAAGAAAGAAATAAAAGGAGGATAGAAGTACAAAAGGAGTCAGTGAGAGCAGTTGAAATGAATCAAACATTGGTTGCTCACACATACAAGGTACTCATCAAGTTGAAATCTAAGGATCTTGGTTCATGGCCAGCTCAGGCAGGAGAGACCATGAGACTCATATTTCAAATTTCCACCAAAAATAAGCTACAAGCTGTACTTTGGCTCATGTAGTTGAGTGTTAATCTTAACCAGAAAGCTTAGAACATCACCTAAGCCCTAAGTTGAATTCCTAGACACATGTTTCAAAAAAACAAAAAAGCACAAACTAAAAAAATGGGAAAAGAGAAAACTAAAGTTTCAAAATGAGCATGGGTTTGGGTTCATATGTGTATTCCTAGTTATTCAAGGTTTACACCTAGATTGGTCAGAAAAGTAGATGAAACTCTTACCCCAACTACCCAGTGTAGATATGATTGTAGTTGTAAAGCACTGTATTTGGTGCAAAAGCTAAAAAACAAAAGGTTGACCCAGAGGTCAATTCCTAGTACTAAAAAAGTGTAGGAGGAGAGAAGAAAGGCCAATTGTAAATTTAAACATAAGCCTGGTGTTGTTGATCATGGCTGTAGTCCTACTCAGGAGACAGAAACCTGAGGATCAAGTTTCAAGGCCAGACCAAGAAGCAAAGTCCAGGACACTTTGTGTGTGTGTGTGTGTGTATGGGTGCATGAATGTGTGTGTGTTTGTATGTTTGATGTATGTGTTTGTGTACCATCCTTTTCCTAGTGCCCTCACATTCCCAGCTTTTGGGTGGTGAAATGGAGATAAGAATGTCATGGACTTTCCTTCCCAGGCTGGCTTTGGAACCTGGTCCTCTGTTTTCAGCCACCTGACTCAACTGGGTGTTGAGCTATGGCTTAAGTGGCAGAACTGGAGAAATATTTTCTAGGACTGTCCCCAAATCCTGAGTTCAAGCTCCAGAAAACACACAGAAGAAATAAAGTAAAGAAGAATAGATTTAACCAAGGAAAAGCAAGTGACAGAGCATTAAATTAATCAAGCATTGGTGGCTCATACATACTAGCTTTTCAAGAGGCTGAAATCTGAGGATGATGGTTCATGGCCAGCCCAGGCAGAAGAGCCCATGAAAATCTTGTCTGTAATTAATCAATCCCCCTCCAAAAAAGCCAAAATGTTATGGTGTGTGTCATGTAATAGAGGATAGTCATGAATAAAAACTCCTGGGGGAGAATATGAGTCAAAATGAGTAGACCCAGGAATAGCACACACATGCAAAAAATAAAAAGTAAACAAAAGAAGGTAGTTTTAAAATGACACAAGGGTTGTTGGCCTGTGTAAAATCTTCACTACACAAGAGACTGACATCTGAGGTTTGTGGTATCAAATCAGCCTGGGCAGGAACATGCTTGAGACTCTTATTTCAGCTACCTAGAACAAAGCCTTGAGCTGTGGCTGGAGTGGAAATGCATCAGCCTTTAGTGAAAAAACCAGGAAACAGTCCCCAGAGCAAGAGTTCAAGCTGCAGGACCACTAAAAATTGCAAATAAAAACAATCAATTAAGAAAAATTCGGTCTGAGACCTATGGTTTATCCTATTCCATCTTGTAAAGTTTTCAGAGTGTCTGCTTTGACTCTGAGGTCTTTGATCCATTTGGAGTTGATTCTGGTGCAGGGTGATAAATAAGGATCTAGCTTTAGTTTTCTACAAGTAGTTAACCAATTTTGCCAGCACCATTTACTGAAGAGGCTGTCTTTCTTCCATTCTATTTTTTTTAGCTCCCTTATCGAAGAATAGATGGCTATAGGTCTGTAGGTTCATTTCTGGGTTTTCAATTTTATTCCATTTGTCCTGAGGTCTGTTCTTGTGCCAGTACCAAGCTGTTTTGATTCCTATGGATTTGTATTAGAGTTTGAAATTTGGTATTGATATTCCTCCAGCAGTGTTCTTTCTGTTGAAGATCGTTTTTTGTTATTCGTGGTCTTTTATTGTTCCATATGAATTTTTGGGTTGTCTCTTCTATTTCCTTGAAAAATGAGGTTGGAATATTGATAGGTAACGCATTAAATTTGTAGATAGCCTTGGGAAGTATTGCCATTTTCTCGATGTTGATCTTTCCAACCCAGATGCCGCTCAGTAGATGAATATGTCTATGAAATGTGGTATATATACACAATGGAATTCTATGCCCCCACCAGAAAGAATGACATTGCCCCATTTGTTAGAAAATGGAAAGCCTTGGAAAAAATTATATTAAGTGAAGTTAGTCAGGCCCAAAGAAACATAGGTCCCATGGTTTCACTTATTTGCAATAGCTAGTATATGTCTGAGTCAAGCAGAAATGGTCAGATAAGTTGATGTTAGAGAAATGAACCCTAAGACATGTATTCAAATTTTTTTTTTCTTTCATGCGATTGTTACTAACACATTTATAAGATTATCTCTTTGTTGCTTTCTATGTCCCTCCCCCACGGTATAACCCCTGCTTTCGCTGTATTTGATGTTCTTATAATTTGTGGATGTGTAGGGAAAAAACATATCATTTAAATAGGGATAGAGGTGGACCGATAGCAACAATGAGACTTACAAATCGTTATGTGGAAAACGAACTTTACAACTTTGGTGGGTGGGGCTAGGAGGGTTGGGTGGGGGATGAGGGGAGGATGGGATGGGAAGGGGCAACAAAAGAGGAGGCTACAATGCTTGATAAGAAATGTACTCATTATCTTGCTCATGTAATTGTAACCCCTCTGTACAGTATTTTCACAATTAAAAAAAATTACAGGAGTGAAAAAACAATCAATACAAAGGAGAGTGTAAGAAAAGAGACTGAAATCTTAGTACTACAATTCAAAGCTAACACAAGCAAGAAAATCAATTTGACTTTCTGTTTGTGCGTGTGTGCATCTGCATGCCATCCTGAACCTTGTGTGTGCCATCTTTGAACTTGTGCTGGTTTGTTCAAGAATAGAGCTCTACCACTCCCAGCTTTTTAGTGGTTAAATGGAGGTCTTAGTCTCATGGATTTTCCTGCCCAGGCTGGCTTGATTCATGCTATGTTTTGCCTCAGACTCATCTCCAAATAATTATCAAACAGAAAAGAAAACCTGGGAATTGAGTTGTGGCTCATGTGGCAGAACTGGGCAATCACCTTCTGGGATAGCAAGAAAGCCCTGACTTCAAACCCCAGGAAATCACAGAAGAATTAAAGAAAAGGAGGTTAGACGTACAGAAGGAAGAGACAATGACAGAGGTTTAAATAAATAAAGCATTGGTAGCTCACAGATGTGCTATCGGCTACTCAAGGGGATGAAATCTGAGGATCATGGTTGAAGGCCAGCCCAAGTAGGAGAATCCATGAGACTCCTGTTTCATTTGTCACTAAAATTTTCCACTAGCTGTGCTTTGGCACATGTGGTAAAGTGCTAGTCTTAAACAGAAAGCTCTGGGACAGCACACAGGCCCTGGTGCTGAGACCCCAACACAGACACTTGCAAATAGAAATAAAAAAGGAGTACAAATGGTGAAAGATGGAGAAAGAGAAAGTTATTGTTCCAAATAGCACTAGGCATTTTTGGTTTATTTATATATTCCTAGAAACTCACGTAGTTGGAATATGAGAATCACAACTCAAAGCCAGCCTGGGCAGGAAAGTTATTGAAATTATCTCCGACTACCCAGAAAAAACTGTAAATGAAGGTGTGATAGTAGTTGTAAAGTACTGAAATTTAGTGAAAAACCTGGGAAACACGTCCATAATTCAGCTCAAAGTCGACCAAAAAGAAAGCTGAAAGAAGAGAAGAAATGACTATTTGAGATTTAAAAATAAGTCTGGGGCTGGTGGTTCATTCTTATATTTTTAGCTATTCAGGAGGCTGAAGTCTGAAGATACCATTTAAAGACCAGACCAAACAGGAAAGTCCACCGAACTTTTTTTCTGTGTGTGTGCCAACATAGGGCTTGAATTTTTGTAGGAGTTCTACCACTCCCAGTTTCTTGGTAGTTAGTTGGTGAAAAGTGTCTCATGGACTTTCCTGCCCAGGGTGGCTTCAATCTGCAATCCTCTGATTTCAGCCTCCTGAGTCTTGCCACACTTTACATGAGACTCTTATCTCCAATTAACCACCAAAAAGAAGAAAAATAAAACCTGGTGATTGAGCTGTATCTCCAATGGCAGAAATAAGAAAATAATTTCTGGGACAGCATCCAGACCTTGATATTAAGCTCAGTACCAACACACACACAAGGAATAAAATAAATAAATGTAGAAAAGGGTTGGAGAAGAAAGCCAATTTCAGAGTTCAAAATGAGCCAAGCAATGGTGGCACACAGCTGTGATAGTAGCTACTCAGGAGACTCAAATCTGAGGATCATAGTTGAAAGCCAGCTCAGGTAGGAGACTTCATGGACTCAACTCTAAGTAGCTACTTAAAACAAAACAAAAAATAACCACACGTTGTACTGTGGCTCATGTCTTAGTGTGCTAGTCTTGAATTAAATCCTCCGTGACTACCTGCGTTAATTTGTAGACCCAGGACCAGCATACAAATGGAAATAAAAATAAAAATTAAAAGGCGTAAGAATGGCTAGGAATGTGGCTTAGTGATAGAGTGCTTTCCTAGCATGTTTGAATTCCTCAGTACCTCATAAATACGAAAGGCTTCAAGTGGCACTGTGGCTGAAGTAGTAGAGTTCTCACCTTTAGTTGTAACAGGGACAGTGCCGAAGCCCTGAGTTCAAGCCCGAAGACTATGAAAAAGAATTTTTAAAAAAAGGTGTGAGAAAGTCCAATTAAAGTTTCAAAATGAGCCATGCACGAGTTTTTGGTCAATATGTGTAATCCTATTGACTCACAAGGCTGAAATCTGAAGGTTGTTTTTCATAGCCAGCCTGGGCAGGGAAGTGCATAAGTCTCCAACTAACTAGCAAAAAGTCAGAAATTAAGATGTGGCTGTAGTTGGAAAGCACCATCCTTGAGTGAAAAACCTATGAAACAGTGCCCTGTTTTTGAGATCCAGCATCAGGATCACAATAAGAAAACTAAATAGAGAACCTAGGACTATTGTCTCATGTCTGTAACTCTAGAAATGCAGGAGGCTAAATTATGTGATCCAGTGTAAAGGAAAACCTAATCAAGAAATTCCAGGAGACTGTTTTGTGTGTGGTGGCCACACTGGGGATAGGTTTTTGTTGACTGAAGGTAAGAGTTTCGTGGACATTTCTGCTCAGGCCACTTTCAAACCATGATGGCCAGATTTCAGCCTCCTGAATCAGGCCAGGCCTTGCATGAGTTCGAGACCAGGACCAACAGTAATGAGATAAGTGGAAATCAGGATAGAAGAAGAGAAGAAAGAGCCAATAACAGAGGTTTCAATGAGCCAATAATTGGTGGCTCACATCTGTAATTCTAGGTACTCAGGCAGAAATTTAAGGATACTGTTTAAAGCTTAGCACAAGTATACAAGTTCATAAGAATTCTGTGTGTGTGTGTGTGTGTGTGTGTGTGTGTGTGTGTGTGTGTGTGTGTGTGTGCCACTCCTGGTGCTTGAATTTGCAGTTTTGATCAATGATCTTCTACTGTCAGTTTTTTTAGTTGTTAATTGGAGAAAAGAATATCATGGACTTACCTCAATTTTCAGCCTCCTGAATCTGGTCTAGCTCTACATGATTCTCTTCTCTTCAATTAACCTCCCCCTAAAAGACACTTTTTGTGGTTAGTCCCATATATGCCCTGAGACAGCATCTGAGCTTCAGTTTCTACTCCCAGGACAAGCAAAAGATAAGAAATAAGAAAAGGTTTAAGCAAGCCTATATTAAAGTTTTAAAAATGACCCAAATGTTGCTGGTCATGTGTTCAATCCTTACTACACAAGAGGCTGACATCTGAGAATTGCAGTGTCAAGGCAGCCTGGGCAGGAACATGCTTGAGACTCATCTCCAGCTACACAACACAAAGCCTTGAACTATGGCTGAGGTGGTAAAGCACCAGCCTTGAGTATAAAAGCTAAAATTTAATCCCAAGAGTCAGAGGTCAAGCCACAAGACCAATAAAATTTACAACGCAGAGCGGATGAAGAGAGGCTGAAATCTGAGGACCCTGGTTCAAAGCTAACCCATACAAGGAAGTCCATGAGGCATCAATGTGCCATCCTGTGGCTTAAAGTTGTGCTGTTTTGTTTAAGGATAAAATTCCTCCACTCCCAGGTTTTCAGTGATTAATTGGACCTAAAAACCTCATCAGCTTTCCTGCCCTGGTTGGCTTTGAACCATGATCCTCAGATTTCAGCCAACTGATTCATGCTGGGCTTTGCATAAAACAGTTAAGTCCTATTAACTACCAAGAATTTCCAAAAAATAAATCCTGGAGTTGAGCTGTGACTCAAGTGGCAAACTTGGCAATCACTTTCTAGGATAGCACCCAGGGCCTTCATTCAAGCACCAGGACAAAATAATTATAGCCACAAGGTATACTTTAGCTCATGTAGTAAGCCACTAGTCTTGAAGGAAAAGCTCTGGCATTGTAACCAGGCCCTGATTTGTAGCCCCAGGAATTGCACACATGCAAACATAAGAAACAAGGAAAATTTTAAAAAGAAAACGTGGAAAAGGAACATATTAATGTTTTTAAATGAGCAATGGGTTTGTGGTTCATGTGTATAATTGGAGCACCTCAGAAAGCTGAAATCTGAGGATCATGTTTGGAAGCCAGACTACCCAGAAAAGTACAATAGAATCTTTTTAATCTTTTTTTTTTTTTTTTGGTCCAGTCGTGGGGCCTGAAATCTGGGCCTGGGTGTTGCCCCTCAGCTCTTCAGCTCAAGGCTAGCGCTCTACCACTTGAGCCACAGCACCACTTCCGGCTTTTTTCTTTTTGCTTATGTGATGCTGAGGAATAGAACCCAGGGCCTAAGGCATGCAAGGCAAGCGCTCTACCACTGAGCCACCTTCCCAGCCCCTACATTAGAATCTTAAGTCTAATAAGCCAGGCAAACGCTAGAAATGGTGCTGTGGTTGAAGTTGTAAAACTTACTTGAGTCAAAAAAGCTAGGAAACTGAAGGGCGCTGGTGGCTATTGCCTGCAATCCTAGCTACTCAGGAGGCTGAGATATGAAGATTATGGTTCAAAGCCAGCTTGGGCAGGAAAGTTCATGAGACTCTTATGTCCAATTAACCACCAGAAAACCTGAAGTGGCACTGTGGCCATTCGCCTTAATCTGAAAAGCACAAAGACAGCACCCAGGCCCAGAGTTCACTCCTACCCATCATAAAAATAGCTAAGAAACAGCAATATGGCCCAGAGATCAGGTCTACTGAGCAAAATAAAAAAGCATTGAAGTTGAAGACAAGAAAGAGCTGATTAAAAATATTATTAAAATAAGTCACAGGCTGTTTTCTCATTTCCATAAATAATAGCTACCCAGCAGGCTGAATTCTAAGGGCTGCAGTTCAAAGCCAGTCCAAGCAAGAAAGTCCATGAGACTTGTGTGTGTAATTACCTGTGCAAGGGCTTGAATTTGCCCTGTTTCACTCAAGGCCAGAGTTCTACAACCTCCAAATTTTGGTGATTAATTGGAAATAAGAATCTCGGACTTTGCTGCTCAGACTGACTTCAAACAAAGATCCTCAGATTTCAGCCTCCTTAGTTGTGCTGGGCTTTTCATGAGACTTCAAAAAGAAAGAAGTTGGAAGTTGAGCTATGGCTCAATTGGAAGAACTGAGCAGCTCTGTCTCAACTGAGTAGTTGAGACAGTGGCCATTTCCCACATGCAGAAAAAGAAACATAAAAACTTTCAAAAATATATAATTTAATCGTAATACAGAAAAAAAGTTATGTTTAATATGATACAAAGGAAAACTATGTTTCTTTTTAAATGTAGAAAACAAGAACATTGTACAAAGTTTCAATATGACATACTGAGAGTAAGGGGAAAAGGAAATTTTTAAAATTTCATGTAAATATTAAATCCAAGATGATGTGACTAAAATCTAATGTGATCAGAAACTTAACTCTCACTTATATCTCACTTGTAATTGCTTACAAACAATTATCCCTCCAGTTTCAGCAGCAGGCATGGGGATTTAGACATAACCTCTCTATACAGCCTTGACAGTATCCCTAGGGATCTTCCTACTTTAGTGTCTTGATTTAGAACTGTAGGCACTGCCCTCATTTTACTAAAGGTTTCCTTTAAAACTTAATGTCAATATTCAAATAATTGATTATGTGTAAAAGCATGAATAAATACCAGAGTTCCTTTGAGGAATACAGTCAAATCAGTAGAACAGCACCTACCACATTAGATAGGTAACAGATGAAGATTTAGCTTTTATTTGGATGTGCTGGGGGTTGAACGGAGGGCCTCATGTTTGCTATGAAGGTATAAAATTCAGTGACATTAATTATATCCGCACTGATATGTAACAATGATTTCTATTTGTGAACTTTCTTTTTGATACTGATGGAATCCACACAATCATTGAGCAATGATCATCCCAATGACCTGCCCCAGAAATTTTTAATCTTCCATTTTCTCTTATGAAATGGTTTAGTCAATATATTTCAAATAAATAGTAGATTATTTTTTGTGTCCATCTGTGACAGGCATATATTAATTGAAGCCTTTTTGTGGATAAGTCATAGTCCATTTATGCATACCTCATATTTCATAAACCTATTCATCTGATAAACACTCCAGGTGTTTCCAACTCTTGATTATAGTGAACATTGTTGATGTTATAATTGGCATATAAACTACTAGCTTTTGTTTTCAGTTATTTTGGGTATGCAATGAGCAATGGAATTCCTGGGTCAAGTGATAATGCTATGTTATGGTAGCTATGTTATGGTTTCAAATTCTTCCATAATGCTATATCACTTTCCATCAGCACAGAAGTGTACAAATGGTCAATAAAATGTACAAGAGTATTTCAAATCTTCCACAGCTGTGCCCTAAAGGATCATTTTTTACTTTTCCTTTTTTTTTTAGGCCATGCGGTCTTGGAACTATGTAGCATTGTCTAGAGCTGAAGTGAGAACAACACCAAATGCCACTGACCCAGCCTCCAAAAACATTTATTCTGATCGTCATTTTTTCTAGAGATAAATTTTAGTGATTTTATGCATGTTCACTCTTTTAAATAATGTTTTGAATGTTAAAATGACATATAAATGTACTCCCTCTGTGCACCATCTTTATAACAATAAGAAAAATATTAACAAAAAATATAAAAAGACAAAAAAGGTTTGAACCATCTAAGGTAGGTGCCAGCTTTCCAGCAGGAAAATACATTACAATCACAGTCTGATGATAACTCAAGCAAAATAATACAATAATAGCTCATCTAAAGTAAAATGAAGAGTAAGGACTGGAGGCCAGGGTCAAGGAGTAGCGCACTTGCTTGCCCAGCACCAGCCTCTGAATCAAAACCTCAGTACTGCCATCGCCATATCTGTGAGGTGCAGATTGGCCAGATGTACTTGTCCATAGGTACCATGGTCAATGAGCTCTTTCATCTGGTATTGTTTGATATCTCCTTCAAGGAGCTGGTACGGTGGCAGCTAGTAAGTTTGCCTGAAATTATCTAAATAAAATAATGGAAAACCCAGAAAAAGTAAAAAGAAATACCAAAATCCAAACGACAAACCATCCCTGTGACCAAAATAATCATCAATTTACCTTTGAGTCAGTCCAGTGGGTCACCAAGCAAGAGCTCCCAGCCCTGTTAACTGACATAAGTTGGAACACAGTGGCTTCCTATATACCCTGTATAACCTCTCACAATGGAACAATCACAACCGGGCATAGTGACATCATGGAGGAAATGGACCAATCAGAATCTGGGACAGTGAGGTAACAATGCCTGCCAGCATTGACACTCTAGCTCTTAGGCCTCAAAGACTGTTGCTAAGGACTCCAGGTGGGTTTGAGTTTGCCATGGTCATTATCATGGCATTTCTGAAACCACTAGGACAGTAGTCAAAGTGCTCTGACCTTCTAGAGGACTACTGCATCTTATAAATTGCTTCTGAGGAGACACTAACTTATAGCATCCATTCTTGATGGCCAACTTGTACTGTGCCTTATTCCAGCAAAAATACGGCACAAAGGCCTCCGTCCTTCTCAAGGACAGCTATCCTACAACTTGCTCTTAGAGGTCCAGACTGGCTTTGAGCCACAATCCTCACATTTCACCTTCCCAAGTAATTAGAATTATAGGCCTAAGCCATGGGTAGGTACTTAGCTCATCTCTCACATTGGAGGAAGTAGAAAGGTTAGAAAGCTTGATTTTAGGTATGTCCTTTAGCACTTTAAATTTGTTGCCTTTGCTGTCTAATAGTTAATCTAGTTTCTTTGAAGATCACTTGCGTGTGATTTGTGCCTCTGTACTTTGGGAGGTTTTCTGTATTTGACTGTTTGGAATGTGTCTTAGTGTGGACCTGTGTAATTATGCTAATTGACTGTTTTGAGCTGCTAGGTGCCTGCATAGAAGAGTTCATGCTTTCAATCAAAACTGGGAAGGTTTGGTCATTACTCCTTCAAATACTATGTATTTCTTTTTTCCTCCCTGTACATTATACATATATACATTATATATTATACATATATTACATATTCACATTGTATATGTGAATATACATATGTATGGCTACACATTTATATGCCTACATTTACATACATATGTTTGTTTTTCACATAGTTTCCACTTTTGTGATTGTTTATGGTAGAAGTCTAGGTTGATCCCAGCTACTCCAGCAGAGTTAGAGTTAGAAGTTTTCCACTTTATTTCTTGGTGAAAATATGCATTTCTCAGCAGTGATATTGAAACAGGTACAATGCAGAGCTAGCTCCTTTCTCTCTCTGTCTCTCTCTCTGTGTCTCTGTCTCTCTCTTTCTTTCTTACCTCTGTCAGGTCTCTGAGCACAGGACTATTGTTTATCAGGTTCTCCTAGTGTGTGTTGTGATCTTTTGCATTGCCATGTTCTGCTTCAAATGCCATGCACATGGAAGAGGAGCTACTACAAAGTCAGCCTGCATGCTTGTACCTGCCCCTGTCTTGATGTCAGAGTCCCTGCAGCTACTGGGGTGGCCTTAGCAGATTCCCCTGTGCAAGGACTGCTGACCGGTAACTATGAGTGGCACAAGCACAGCCTCTTTTTTGACCCAAGTCAGAGGTTTGCGTTGGATCCTGGGAACACTGATCTGTTGGTGATTGTGCTAGGAGCAAGGCTGTGGGCAACAGAAGCCTCACTGTGGCCTGACTTCTGGGGCACAACAGATACCAAAGGCTTCTCTGGGCTCTTTCCAGAATACATGGGCAGGTTCAGGGAGCAGAAGCTGAGCTCAGGGGGCCCCTAAACACAGGGTGGGCAATGGAGGTGGGAGGGGCAGTGCTGTCCAGGTTGTCAGGGGAGAGGTGATGAGCCTACACTAGTAGTCTGCTGGCTTCCAAACGAAAAGCTAGACTTGCTTGCTACACAGAAATATCCCCCTATAACTGTTTGCACCAGAGGGCCCCATTCTGGTGATGGGCAAAATCCCAAAGACCAAAGTAGACAGACCAGGAGCACTCAGTGCTCTTGGTGGGCAATTCAGTGGTGGTACTGGCAGGGGGATCTGTAGGTTTACTAACACGACAGATCTAGGGAAGCCAGAGACCAAGCAAACACCAGGATTGCACACTGGGCAGGCTGGTAGGTGAAATCTTGCTGGACGGCTTTGCAGAGTCCTCAATATGGGCCACCTGAAGGTACAAGAAACTGCCTGGCATCTCCACAGCCAAAGAACTTGGGGAAAGCAGCTCTCTCAACTTGGACATGGAGTGTCCAGCATGCTAGAGGCTGCTGTGGTCAGCAGGTTTGGGAGGAATTAGAGGCCTGCTGCCGAAGGGAGAAGATGCCCTTTCCAAGGCTTCTGAGGGAAGGTGATGCCCTGGAAATGAGATCATGGATAGGCTGGTTTGTCCAAAGAAAACACCTCTAGATTGTTTGACTTTTTGGTTGGGTGGGGGGTCGCCCCTTAAGGGAAGTGATATTAGGAGACAGTGATAGTGAGATTATCCAAAAATTAAAGCCAACCCCTGAGGGAGCAAAAGAAAAACGCTTGCTGAACTGCCCATGGCAGATGGAGTTGAGTTCATGGCTGCTTCTGTCTTGAATCACCACAAGGCTTTGTCACCAGAGGACAAGAAACTGGATGCTGGCACGGAGCCTGATGATTTTAAGAAATTTATCAGAGAGCCCTACTTGTCTTGCATGTCACTCAACAGGGCTAACACTGGGTCCGGAGTTTGGGCTGTAGAGCGGGGCATCACAGCTTGAACTTTTTGAAGTGTTGAGGACACCTTCTGGCAGCTGTTAGATTTTAGGAGGCCTGAGTACATCACGAGATTAGGTGTGGTCCTCTGAGCGTCTTTCTTGGGTTGCTGAGCACCTCCTGATGCTCTCATGATGTGGGCTAATGTCTGGTGGGTAGCAGAGGACAGTGTGTTTACCCCTGAGACTCACTCTGAAGGACTATTGTTGGCAGGAAGAATTGTGTCATTGGGAAGTCTGGGTGTTGAATAATGGAAACTACACACCTCAGAGCTTTCTCTCTGAACATTTGGTTTCTTTAGAATAGTAGTTTCTGAAAGGCCTAAGAGTCTAAGGCTCCAGATGCTTTGTTGGTTTCCAGACGTGTCCAAGGCTTCTTCTTTTTCATCTTACAAAAAGAGCTCTAACTTCTTCCTTAGTCATTGTCTACTGAGCCCTTTGGCTCTGGCATAAATGCAGAAAGACAGGCAAGGCTGTCTTGTTGCTAAGGAAAAGCAGGCAAGCCTGTCTTGTTACACAGTTTCTTTTTATTCCCAATGTCAGTAAATAAAGCTTCCTGATTGGACTTGAGGAGCTGCCCAGGATCATTGATTCATCCCTTTTCCCTGCTCTTACCATACTGCCTTTCCATTTAAATTTATTTTCATTTTCAATTTTTGTATTGGTGATTAAATCTAGGGCTTCAATAAGCTAAGAATAGTGATATGCACGTATAGGCTTAGTTTTTCGGGAGGCTGAGAGAGTGAAAATTGCGTTTTCAGGCTAACCCAATCAGAATTCTGTGAGACCTTATCTGAACAGAAGAAGCTGTGCATAGTGGTGCGCACCTCTCATCCCAGCATTGATGGGAGAGGAAAATAGGAGGACTGAAATCTAGTTGCACACCTGAGCAAGATATGGACCCTCTCACACAAACAGTGCAAAAATTTCACAGCTGTTGCTCAATCGTAGACTGGGTATCTAGAAAATACGAGGCCCTGAGTTTAAACCTCAATACCATAAAAAATAAGAGAACCAGTTATGTCTGGAAAGCTTATTAAAAGTAGTGTTTGTTAATGTGTACTGATATTTGGGCTTGCATGCTGGGCATCCCACAGAGAAATTTTTCACATATGACTTAAGTTTGTATTTTTTGGGTACAGGTCGACCCATTGTAACAATGAGGTGTACAAAACACTAAGTTGAAAACGAACTTCACAACTTTGGCGGGGTGGGTGGGGGATAATTGAGGTGGGAGGGAAGGAATGGTAGGGGGAATACAAAGGAGGAGGCAACAATGCTCCATAGGAAATATATTCATTACCTTGCTCATGTAATGTAAACCATCTGTACAGCATTTTTACAATTAAAAAATGCAGAAAAAAGACTAAACTTATACTATTGAGCCACAGTCCCACTTCTAGCTTTGTGTGTGTGTGTGTGTGTGTGTGTGTGTGTGTGTGTGTGTGTATGTGTGTGTGTGTTTGCATGCCAATATGAGGCTTTAATTCCAGGCCTGGGCCCTGTCCTTGAGCTCTTTTGTTCAAGGGTAGCACTGTACCGCTTGGCCCACCACTCTCTTAAAGGCTTTGTGTGGTGAATGAGATAAAAGTTTCATGAACTCTTCTTGCCCCAGCGAGCTTTGAACTGAGATCCTCTGCTCTCATACTCCTGAATGGTTAGGGTTATGGATGTGAATCATCAGTCTATGGCTAGGAGAACTGTTTTTATAAAACTGTTTTTAAGCAGGAACAATGTGGATGTGCTGGCCTTCTGCAATTTGATGGCATGCTTTTATTCCTAGAAAGGAATTCCTTTACTAGGAGGCCAGAGGAAACTCGGAAGTCAGAGGAAATACAATCCCCTGTCTCCAGAAGGCAGAATCTTTTGCATGATGGTGGTAAGACCATCATCTTCCTTTATCAGAAGAGATATCCATATTAGCTTGAAGGTAACACTATTTTCTTCATCATCTTTATCTTGGTTGCATTACATAAGAAAATTACTTGGTAATACTCACCAAAGCTCACCAGAGATAGGGGGGAGTGAAGCTTTAACGTGAGGCATTAGACACTACAGGAATATACCAGAAGGGGCAAGGAGAAATGAGAGTTCATAAATACTGATTTTTATTTAAACAAAATAGGGAGAATACATGATATATGTCAGTACTGGCCAAGCGTGCTCATCGCTTACTAATAAACTAGCATTTAAATGAATTATTTTCATGATGCTGGACTGCTCAAATTACCTTTGTAGATTCTCTAATTCCTTCACTGTCCCTCCAGCTCAGAGAGCATCTGAGATAACATAAATCTACTACTGGGAAGTGGAAGACAAGTCAGACAGCTGGTGAAGTGTTGACAAGCTGCTCTGCTCCTGTTTCCCACACCGTTCTAGACTTTGCTGTATAGATTTCACAGCTCATGGAAGATGCCTGAGAATACTGATATACTGATGGACCTACCAGTGTGTGTGTGTGTGTGTGTGTGTGTGTGTGTGTGTGTGTGTGTGCATGATAGTACTCATATGCCAGCATGGGGCTTCTTTTGAGCCTCACAGGTAGAGTTAACCCCTTCTTCCCCAAGTCTCTTGAAAAGATTTGTCTTTTCAACAGATGCAGCAGAGGAGGATATGATTCCTGAATTCTTACCTTGCAGATCAGATGGGTCCTTCTATGTGTTCCAATTTATACTTCTGCTAGTGCTAATAATAAACCATTACTGGTACTAATAGCAGCTGGAACTTTTTGAGTACTTTGGCACTAGGTAGTTTTTTCACATGGGTTAAGCAAATATTTCCCGTAAGAACATTATGACATAGTGTTAAGTATAACATGCTACATACACACACATATACACACACATACATACATATTTGACAGCAGTCTTTGTTATGTAAAGTGGACCATGAACTGTAGAGAAGTTCAATGGAAGCCTCTCAGACACCAGATCCTACAGCCAGCACCTTGGAGGAGGGACTTAGAGGAGTTTGTACAACAAATTGGAGACAAGATGATGTCTTGTGCTTCACTGGCCTGATCTGGATGGACTTACTGGTTTTGCTATCAAAGCACTGTCCACCGCAGCCTAGCCTGTCCTGGCCCCACCCCAACCCCACCTAATCTTTGGCACACAGAAGAACAGCTTTGTGATTTTAGCCACACGTTGGTCTGGCACATGAGGTTGGCTCCATAGAACTTCCAGAGGACAGCAGGAAGATATATAGAAAATAGATTAACTGAGGCCAGAAAGTGCAAAGACTTACTGTTGGTCTCATAACTGGTTAATAGTGGGCTTTATTGACTCCCTGATCTTTCCCCAATGCAGTGGATCTTCTGATCTAGGATACTCAAAATTTCTCCCTTAGAAAAATAATCTAATAAAGACAGAAACAAAGAGGAATTAAAATTCTATATGTAATATTAATTTTTATTCGTCAATTACTAAAATACATGCGGAACATGTCAATTCAAGCAGCATAAAATGACGGTATGAGCTTGACCTCCGTCCCTCTAGTGTGGCTCTCTTGTTCCTCCTTGGGGTGACCACTGATTCTAGTTATTATGTTTCCATGCACAAAGGACAAGCTATTAAAAAGAGACTTCTTGTCCACAGCTACCCAAGGTCGCCCAAACTGCGTAGTAGGAGGCCAAAATTCCATTCACTGTATGGAGATTCAAACTTCTACACTCAGTTTTATTGACCTGAGCCAAGTCTGCTGGACCCACCTGACTGAGTTGATAGCTCATAATTCACCAAGGAAGATGTCTGCAATAGCTGGAAATCTTCCCTCTGGTTTTCCCACTAGATCACAGTATCAGGTGTGAGGACTAAGGAATTAACCAGGCCTTTTAGAGGTTACTAGACATTGGGTTTTAATTTTTGTAATCCCAAATTTTGCTTAAGATCCAATATTGGGCCTGCACAGCAACTCCTCAAGTGGAAGTGATGTCCAGAATTTCTGTAAGTGTCCCAGATCCTTTGATTTTCTTTATACTGAATTGTCTTTTTTCCTACAATCCACACCTGTGACCAAATGGGGGCTTTCTTACAACTAGGTCACTGAAGGAAAAACAGTCGATGTAGTTTATACCTAGTTCTGTAGGCATGTTCTGGAATATGGATGCTGCAATCTTAGATTTAGAACTGTTTTGATTCCTTTATCCGGTTTTTAAAGTTTCATCATAGAGGTCCTTCACTTCTTTTGTTAAGTGAATCCCTAGGTATTTTATTTTTTGTGGGGCTATTAAGAATGGAGTTGCTTTCCTGATTTCAGCCACGTTTTTCTCATTGTTGGCATAGAGAAAAGCCATTGTTTTTTGAGGGTTCATTTCATACCCTGCTACTTTGCCAAAGTTTTGAATCAGCTTGATTAATTTGGGATTAGGTCTGTGGGATTCTCTAAATTCAACATCATGTCACCTGCAAAGAGGGAGAGTTATACTTCATCTTTCCCTATTTGGACCCCTTTTAAATTTGCATATTTTCTTATTCCTGTAGCTAGGCATTCTACTACTAAATTGAAGAGAAGTGGAGAGAGTGGATATCCTTATCTCGTTCCTGAATGAGGAAGAAAAGACATTAGTTTTACAACATTAAGTATAAGGCTGCCTGTAGGTTTGTCATATACAGTCTTTATTGTATTAAGGAGTGTTCCGTGGATTCCTAATTTTTCCAGAATCTTCATCATAAATGGGTGTTGGATCTTCTCAAATGCTTTTTCTGCATCTATTGAGATAACCACGTGGTTCTTATCTTTGCTCTTGTTGAGGTGATGAATTATAATAATTGATTTATGTATATCGAATCAGCTTTACAAACATGAAATGGAACCAATTTGATCGTTGTTTATGATTTTTTGGATGAATTGTTGAAGTCGATTGGCCAAAATTTTGTTGAGAAATTTTGCATCAATGTTCATCAAAGAAATGGGTGTATAATTCTCTTTCTTTGATGAGTTCCTGCCTGGTTTTATGATGAGGATTATGGGTGATTCATAGAATGAGTTTTGTAGTAAACTTTCTCTTTCCACTTCATTGAAGAGTTGGATGATTATTGGTGTGAGCTCTTCTTTGAAGGCCTTTAAGAATTCCGCTGTAAACCCATCCGTTCTGGGCTTTTCTTAGAGAGGAGGTATCTTATTGCGGTTTCTATTTCAATGATTGATATGGGCCTGTAAACATGGTTTAACTCATGTTGGATTAGTTTCAGCATGTTGATATATGCTAGGAAAGGTCTATTTCTGCGAAGTTCTCAAACGTATTAGCATAAATGTTTGAGAAGTATTCTCTTATAATATTCTGAATCTTGGTTGTTTCTGTGATGATGTTTCCATTCTCATCTCTGAGTTTGTTTATTTGGGTTTGTTCTCTTCTTTTTCTGATAAGATTTGCTAAGGGTGTCTCAATTTTGTTAATTTTTTCGAAGAACCAACTCTTTGTTTTGTTAGTCCATTCTATGGTTTTTTTGGATTCTAATTTGCTTACTTCTGATTTAATTTTAATTACATCTTTCCATCTACTGAATTGGAGTTTTTCTTTTTTTTAAATTTAATTTAATTTTATTTGTGAACATACTGTACAGAGGGGTTACAATTACATGGGCAGGATAATGCATACATTTCTTACCAAGCATTGCAGCCTCCTCCTCTGTGTACCCTTCACCTCCCTTCCCAGCCTCCCCCCTCCCCCCCAATCCCAATCCTTCTCCTTCCTCCTTCCCCCCCTTCTCCCTCCCTCCCTAACCCCCCCCCCCCTGCACCGACGTTGTAAAGCTCGTTTTGGACATGACAACTTGTACTTCTCATTGTTGCAACAGGTCCACCTGTATCCTTAAACAACTGGTTTTTCCCCATCACCTCCACAAGTTATACTGACATCAAATATAGTGAAAGATAGATGAATGAATTGGAGTTTTTCTTGCTGCTCTTTTTCAAGGAGGTTCAGATGTCTGATTAAATGGTTGGTTTCAGATCTCTCCAATTTTTTGATGTAGGAACTCAGAGCTATAAACTTGCCTCTGAGTACTGCATTTGCTGTGTCCCAGAGGAGCTGTTAATTTGTGTTTTCAATTTTGTTGAATATCACAAATATTTGAAGTTCTTTTCTAATCTCTTCCATGACCCACTGGTGATACAGCAGTGTATTGTTCAGCCTCCATGTGTTACTGGACTTTCATTGGTGGCTTTTGAATGCAAGGTATAACTTCAATGTTTCTGAATTTGGACAAATTTGCTTTGTCACCTAAAGTGTGGTCTATTTTAGAAAATGTTCTATATGCTGCTGAATTAAACGTGTATTCTGATGCTCCTGGGTGAAATGTACGGTACATATCTGTTAAATCTAGTTGATCTATGCAGTTATTTAGATGTGTGGTTTCTCTGTTGAGTTTTTGCCGAGTTGATCTATCTAGTAGGGAGAATGGTGTGTTAAAGTAACCAAGAATTAATGTCTTTGTATCAAGGTGAGCTCTGAGGGAATGTAGTGTTTCTTGGATAAATTTGGTTGCCCCATTGTTTGGCAAATAGATATTTACATTTTTAGTATTGTCCTGTATGAGAGATACCTTAATTAGTATGTAATGACCTTCTTTATATCTTCTCACTACTTTTAATTTGAAGTCTATTTTATCTGATATTAGGATTGCAACTCCTGCCTGTTTATGGGGAGCGGGGGAATTTGCTTGGTAGATCTTGTTCTAGCCGTTCACTTTCACCAAAACGTGTTTGTTTATATGGGCACGGTGTGACTCCTGATGGCAGCAGATAGAAGGATCTTGCTTTTTAATTCAACTAGACAGTCTATGTCACTTAATTGGAGAATTAAGTCCGTTCATGTTGAGAGTTAGGACTTAGAGGTATTTTGGAGTTCCTGAGATGTTATGCACCTTGGGGGCTGCAACAACTGGGTTCTTCCTATGGTTCTTGGATTCTCAGTTTCGGTGCATTTTCTTAGCCTTTATTGTGAGTCTTGTTGGTTTTCTATGCATAGGACATCTTTAAGTAACTTTTGTAGGGCTGGTTTGGTGGAGATGTATTGTTTCAATTTTTCTTTGCTATGGAAGGTTTTTATTTGACCTTCGATTATGAAGGAGAGTTTAGCTGGGTGCAGTATTCTTGGTTGATAGTTGTCTTTAGGGCATGGCATACATCATTCCAGGCTCGTCTGGCTTTAATTGTGTCTGCTGAGTAACCTGAGGTGATTTTAATTGATTTCCCTTCATAGGTGATTGATCTATTCTCCTTGACAGCTTTAAGGATCTTTTCCTTGGTCTGAATTGAACCTGTGTAGATTATAATGTGATGGTGGAATGTCCTGTTCTGGTCTGGCCTATTTGGGGTTCTAAAAGCTTCTTGTATCTGAATAGGCCTATCTTTTCGCATGTTTGGGAAATTCTCTGCTAGGATCCTGTTAAACAAATTTCCTAGACCATCAACTTCTGTCTCTAGATGCTCCTCTACACCCATTGTCCTCAGATTGGTCTTTCTGATGGTGTCTTCCAAATGTTGAATAGTTCTGTAATATTTCTTGGATTTGTCTTGGATAATTGCATGTTCTTTCTCTATAATATCTAGGCTGTTTTCAATCCCCCATATTCGATTTTCTGCATTGTCTAAACTACTCTTAAGACTTTCTATTCTTTTAAATTTCTTTTCCTTCTAATTGGTCGGCCTTGATGGCTTCAAATTCTTTGTTGGAGCTTTGTTTTAGATCTTGTATGAACTTCTTTACTTCCTTAATTTGGTGTTCCGTGTTTATTCTCAAATCACTTAGTTGATTAGTTATGATTTCCTTGTACTCCCATTCCTTCTGTCAGGCTCTATTCAGCATTCACTGTGTTGTCTCCCTGAATTCTTTCAGCTGTCTGTTTATGGATTCCATGAATGTCTCTATTCATCATTGTCTATTCTCATCCCGCTCTCGCCATTCCTGTGTTACCCATTGGTTAGCTTCCTCACATTCACGCAATTCTCTAGTTGTCTTTGACTGTTCTCAGCCTGCTCACACAATTCCTGTGTTTCTCTTTGAATGTTCTCAGCCTACTCACCCAATCCTGTCTTTCTCTATGTTTGTTCTCAGCGTGCTTACACAATTTCTTTGTCTTTTGCTGTGCAAACCTGCTCGCTCAATTCCTGTATTAATCTTTGTGTAGCTTCCTCATGCTCATGAGTTTCCTGTATTAATCGTTGGTTTCCCTCCTCTTGCTCCCTATCATGCTCACACTGAGTCCTTTGCAGGTTTTCAATCTTTTCATTCACCATGTTTACCAGTCATGTTTGTAGACCTTTTTGGCAACTCTCCTCTAGTTATTCATTAACTGTTCTGTCACCTGATTATCATGAGTGGGCGTTGAGCTACCTAGGCTTGCCATTTTTCTTGTGTTTTGTCTGGCTTGTCCTGCCCATTTGTTATTAAAGTAACACAAGGTTTGTGCTAGAACACTATGTCAAGGTAAGCATCAACCAGAGTCCTATAGTTGCACCGTCAAAATGGCTGCAGAACCAATCCAGTTCAACAGATACAATCTATCTAACATCTAACAGCTAAGGATTAATGGGCTAAGAATAACAAAGAAGAATATGGCAAATTAGAAATTATTAAGTTTAGGGAGAAATGTGTGGAAAAATAGGATTAGAGGGCTATGGAGAGGTAAAAAGAGTGAATTTAACCAAGTCCTAATCTCAGAGAGGTAAATTGATTGTACAGAATGATAGGAGAGAGGTTTGGAAAAAAAAGAAAAAAAAACTGGAAAACTAAAATTTAAATTTAAAAAGTGAAACACTTAAAATGATGTAAGTTTAAAGAAATGATATTGAGATAAGAAAAGGGTAGGATGAGAGGAAGGGAGATAGAAAGGCAATATGAAAAACTGAAAAGTAATAATTCTTAAAATTAATAGTTGGAAAATAATATAGGTATAAAGAGACAATACTGATATTAAGAAGTTAAGCCAAAGAGGTTGTGAATTGGGTAATAAATTTCTAGATTGATGTACACAAGGGGGGATAAGTTCTAAAAATCAACGACGACTGCATATCTGGGGATGAGCAGAATGCAATTAAGCTATGTAAAAAATAAAGAGAAAAAAATGAAAAGAATTTTTAAAAAGGACCAAAAGATATGAAGAGATTTTTTAAAAAGCACACAAACATATACAGCAAAAATAAAAAGTATGAGAGAAAAAATGATTAATAGAAAACAATTTTTAATAGAAAAATTTTAAAAATGGTACAAAAAAGAATTGTTTGATTATTTTCGGAGGGGTGAGGTTGGGAAGATCCTGTATGTCTCCTGTGTCCACAATCAGTCTCTTACTGTAGTCTCTGGTCTGTTTGTGGTGTTTGGTATTCCTGTTGCTTGATATTTGATCCTTGTCAGTTCTTGCTGGTGTTGAGTGGAATCTGCTCGCCTGCTGTGTCTGGTGCCTTTGTCCCGGAGACTGTCCGTAAGCATGGCAGCTGAGTCAGCCACCACTGCCGTCACAGCTAGGGTTACTGGTATGTGCTCAGATCTGCCTCCTTGCCTGGATTTTACCTCTCTGGCCAAACTCTCTGTACTGTGATGGCACATTTGGTGTGATTCTTTAGCCTAGTACTCTTCACTTGAACACTAAAACTGCTTTCTATGTGAGAGCTTTTTTAGCCTCCAGCTTCTCTTCTACCATCTTCCTCCAATCTCTCCTTCTAAATAACTTAAAGTATTCCATGGGCACTCTTGATATAGCCTGGTTGGCTGGATGTGCTTCTCAGGCTGATAGAGCTCTTGAACAGTTCCCAGTTTTAGTGGGTCCTGTAGTCCAGGTGTTAGGCTATGGGTCTTGGTCAAGGTCTAGGGGTTCCCACCTTCTGTATTCTCCCTTGAGGGATACATTGTCCCCTCTGGGGTACTCACCCTGGAGATAGTTGTTGTTTCTGTTTGCTGTAGGTCTCTGGTTGCCGCTGCAATCAGAGTTCAGTTTCAATCAGAGATGTTTGTGGGCTTGGCTGGGTGGTGGTGGCTCTGCGTGTTTCTCCTCTGTTTCTGCCTCTGTTGATGCTGTTTGGGTCGGTTCCCTGGGATAGGCCTCTGGCTGAGAGGTGAGGGAGGTGTCTCCATGCAGGTTCTGAGCGTTGGGTTTTGTCTCAGTTTGTGCTCTCCGGATCAGTTTCAATACCTTCCAGGTATTCTGATCTGGCCTTCTGTGGGTGACCTGTGTATTTCTGGGATTACTTCTGTGTGTCCGAGTGGCTTTGTTGGGATTGAACCCTTTGTTCGGAGAGTGAGGGGTGGGAGTAGTTTCTTTGTGCAGGCTCCTAGCTCAGAGGTTTCTCTGTTCGTTGCAATCAGCAGGTCCAACACTGGTACCTCAGGCATCTTCTGCGAGGATGATTTTTCAGACAGCCCCCTGTGTCTCTGGGGACTCTGGCAGCCCTCGCCGGGCTGGGCTGGCCACAGCTTGGTGTGTTGCCATGCAGCCAGTAAAGATTGTGGGAGAAGTCTTTGTGCTTCTCAGTTCTGAAATTCTTCCTTTACATTCTCTCTTTCTTTTTTTCTGCCTCCTGTTTTTCTCTGGGTGTTTGTCTTTTTGTTTTTGTCAGTCTCTTGGGGAAATTAAGAGTTGGAACTTGAACTCTTGTTTTAGTTGGAGAGAGCTGTGGCGTTTCCCTACTTTCCTGATGCCATCTTGGTCACCAGTGCTATCTTCGGATCTCCTCGTGGTGAGGTCTTATGTATTTTATTTTATAATAACTCAAATTATCTCACAACTTACATTAAAATATTTACTCAGACTTCTATGGTAATGTCACATTTTCCTTTGTTATTTGTCTTTTTAACAGAGAAACAAAGAAAACATTTTCAAACTTTCCCTGGGGATTATGGTGCAAGGAGACAAGAGGTTATCTTAAAAGAGCTTAATGTAAATATCCAAATCAGAATTAAATACTTGTTTGGTGGAGCTAAAAATAATGTGTCATTTCAACTTAGATGAAACAGTTTATCCTAATTCCCTATATTTTATTGTTACTCCCTGATTTTATCCTAATACTCCCTGATTTTATCCTAAGACTCTGACAGTTGGGAAATAACAGTAACATACAAATTTTCACTAAAATGAGAAAATGACTAAAACGATGACAGAGTTCAAGGATCAAAAATATAGGTGTAGCAAAATATCTGCTGAACAGAAGTGGTAGGTTGTTTATTTCCAACTCATTGTGATCCTTGAACTCTGTAATTTATTTTTTATCATCTCCAGTTGAACATATGAGTTGCCATTTAACCAAGCAATTTATGAATACAACTCATCTTGATCATAGTTCTTCTGCATTCTCACTCATCCCTCCTGACATTTACTTAGTTGTTCTTCCTTATCTTAGTTGTTTGAAATGTACATGGAAGTCAATTTCTTTCTCCCCTTCTACTCTTCATTTGTTTACTGGTCTCTCCTTGGCCCCACCTACCTCTTGCAGTTATGTTTCTTGGTGTTTATTTTGTTAGGCTATCACTTTACCTTTCTAAGGCATTTTGAGTCCTTAAGTATTCCCTTGACTCTGCCACTTGCCTATCATTCCGTGTTTACTTACAGGTTTCATTGTGTATATATACCACATTTTCTTGATTCATTTGTCCATTGAAAAGCACCTGGGATGATTACATTCCATACTGGGTATCCACTTGCTATTCTTTACGTTGAACTGCTTTTTTGGTTAAAGTCACAGAATCCAACCAGATGTCATGTGTCTCCAATCAGTGTCTCTTACTTTCAATGATCTGTTTGTTCTTCAGTTTTCTCATCTGCAAAATGGAGTAATTGGACATACCCATCTTTCCAATACTGGTAAAATTAGAAATTAAATGTCAATATACAAGAAATTGAAACAGTGTCCTGCACATAGTGCTCAATGTTATGTGAATCCATACCATAATTTGCTGATGTTTAAATTGAAGATAAGTAGATGACAATTCTGAACTCTTAAGATTAAGTGAGATGTCGAAGTACCTAACACATAATAAAAGTTCCCTTACTACTTCCATAAAAAGCACTTTTACAGTTTGAAATAACACGCACATGCAGGTGCACGCACCCCACATGCATCCAGTCACGTGTGTCCGAACACACACACACACACACACACACACACACACTCACTCACTTAAGGATTACTAACTCTCAGAAGGCAGTTTTAGAAATCTGTGAAGTTGCTAGTAAAAGCATTGGCTCAAGTTTTGCAGGGCAATGTATTTTATTATGCCTAAGGTCCAAAAGTTGTCCACTTGCAAAAACTGACAGAAATTTACATGATATACTTGGTGTAGCTTTTGAAGTGGCTTATTTATATCATTTTAGAGTAAAGCAACCTACCAATGTCGATAAAGCTTTGCAGCACTCATTTCATTCACCCATTCGAATAATTTTAAAGTCTGTAAGCTTGTCAAGGTGCTGTTGTTTTTCATTTCACTTCCGAACTATCCATGATAATAAACAAGAAGGCCTATATTAAAGGGAATTTATAATAACAGTAATAAAACATTCATACAATTGGAGATAAACTAGCTTTAAAAAATGAGTGGTGGCTGTAAACTTATTCTTTCATATTACCATATTTTGAACTAAAGCATGCAAATGTTTGTGTGTGAGCAGTTGTATTTTTTTATAAATAAGTTTTTTTTGGTTTCATACTTCATGGCAAAAAATATTGAGTAGAAGATACAGAGATTCCCTATATAACCTCTCCGTAAATATCCATGGCCTCCCACACTATCAGTATCTTCTGAGTGGTACACTGTTCCAAATGACACATCATTATCAACTGGTATCTCCCACAGGTTCCATCAGGATTTACTCTTGGTATAAATTTATTCACATTCATGGAATGAACATCACCATGAATCTACCATGATAGCATCAATCTATTTCTCTTTACCTGCCTTCTCATTTCTCCACTCTGTCCCTTGGCCCTTGGTAACTACTGACTTTTCTACTGTCTTCATGGTTTTGCCTTTTTATGCCATGTAGTTGGAAAGGGTACATACATTTAAGAAATAGTACATACATATGTAATATTCCAATTGTTTTCTTTTAACTAGTGATTGCTTAACTTTCCTTCATGGCTATTGCTAGATACTCATTTATATTTTATCACAGATTACTACACTTGATGGGTCACAGCTTATCCATTCAGTTAGTTACTGAAGGGCATCTTGGTTCTTTCCATGTTTAGACTACTATGGATTAACTTGCTGAGAACGCCCACATTCTAATTTTGTTTTAGAGGAATTTTTAGCATTTCTGTGTAAACAGTGAAGAACATGATTTCTGACAAAGCTAAACATTTTCACCATATACCCTTGTCATCATGACCCTTACTCCCAGCATACTTATATAATTGCATTCTCACTGGCAATGAGTAAGTTTCTATTCATGGCCTTCACCATTTGTTGCACTGAATGCTTTGGATTTGGGCCATTTTAATAGGCTTATAGTACTATCTTTTGGATTAAGGTGTTCCTTTGGAGCATTTTTCAGGCATATTTTTCATCCTTGCATATTTTCATAACATACACTTTAGAATTTTTCAAGTTTTTCTTGGGTTGAATATTAATAGTGCATTTATCAGGATATTCAGACTTTTTATTGGCCTTTAACTATTGTTAATTATTGAATTTCTTACCTTACAATTGTCTTGTGTTTGGAGCGAGTATCATGGAAATCAGCTACACCAGTAGTTCATTCCCTAGTAATAACAAATAAATTTTAAATTTTGATAGAGTTTACATCAATAAACTTTGAAAGACATGGTGCACGACAATTATACTATAAGGTGATTTGTTATCATTTTATTTTTATTTTATTTTTTTATGAACATATTGTACAGAAGGATTACAATTACATGGGCAGGATAATGCATACAGCCTCCTCCTTTGTTTACCCTTCACATCCATTCCCAGCCTCCCCCCTCCCCCCCACCCATCCTCCCCCCCACACCAACGTTGTAAAGCTCATTTTTGACATGACAACTTGTACTTCTCATTGTTGCAACAGGTCCACCTGTATCCTTAAACGACTTGTTTTTCCCCATCTCCTCCACAAGTTATACTGACATCAAATATAGTGAAAGCAGGGGTTATACTGTGGGGGAGGGACATACAAAGCAACGAAGAAATAATCTTATATATGCGTTAGAAACAAATTCATGAAAGAAAAAAATATTAAAATACATATCTAAGGGTTCATTTTCCTAACATCACAGTATCTGACCTTTTCCGCTTGACTCATACATAAAATAGATATTGCAAATAAGGGAAACCATGGACCTATGTTTCTTTGGGCTTGGCTTACTTCACTTAATATAATTTTTCCCAAGTTTTTCCATTTCCTACCAAATGGGTCAATGTCATTCTTTTTGATGGAGGCATAGAATTCCATTGTGTATATATGCCACATTTTCTTGATCCATTCATCTACTGAGGAGCATCTGGGTTGGTTCAAGATATTAGCTATGGTAAATAATGCTGCAATAAACATAGTTGTGCTGGTAGGTTTAGTGTAGTCTTGTTTGTAAACATTTGGGTAAATGCCCAAAAGTGGGATTACTGGATCATAGGAGAGCTCTATGTGAAGTCTTTTGAGGAACCTCCATACTGCTTTCCAAAGTGGTTGAACAAATTTACACTCCAACCAACAATGAAGTAAGGTTCCCTTCTGTCCACATCCCCTCCAGCATCTGTTGTTGTTAGAGTTCTTGATTTTTGCCATTCTAACTGGAGTTAGGTGGTATCGCAAAGTTGTTTTGATTTGCATTTATTTTATGGCTAGGGAGGTTGAGCAATTCTTCATGTGTCTATTGGCCATCCTTCTTTCTTCTTCAGAGAAGTTTCACTTTAAGTCTTTAGCACACTTATTTATTGATGATTTGGTGTTGGGGGAATTAATTTTTTGAGTTCCAAGTATATTTTAGATATGAGACCCTTGTCTGTTTTATGGCTAGTGAAGATCTTCTCCCAATCCGTAGGTTTTCTATTGATCTTGCTAGCTATGTCCTTTGCCATGCAGAAGCTCTGCAACTTCATGCAATCCCATTTGGCCAATCTTTCTTTGATTTGTTGTGTTTCCGGGTCTTTATTCAGAAAATTTGGGCTTGAGACAAGGAGACCTAGGGTTTCTCTTATTCCATCCTGTAAAGTCTTCAGAGTGTCTGCTTTGACTTCGAGGTCTTTGATCCATTTGGAGTTGATTCTGGTGCAGGGTGATATATAAGGATCTAGCTTAATTTTCCACAAGTTGTTAACCAATTTTGCCAGCAACATTTACTGAAGAGGTTGTCTTTGTTCTATTCTATTGTTTTAGCTCCGTTATTGAAGATTGGATGGCTATAGGTCTGTAGGTTCATTTCTGGGTTTTCAATTCTATTCCATTGGTCCTGAGGTCTGTTCTTGTGCCAATACCAAGCTGTATTGATTACTATGGCTTTATAGTAGAGTTTGAAATTTGGTATTGATATTCCTCCAGCAGTGTTCTTTCCGTTGAGGAGCGTTTTTTGCTATTCGGGGTCTTTTATAGTTCCATATGAATTTTTGATTGCCTCTTCTTTTCCTTGAAGAATTAGGTTGGAATTTTGATAGGTAGCCCATTGAATTTGTAGATAGCCTTGGGAAGTATTGCCATTTTCACGATGTTAATCTTTTCAATCCAGAAGCAAGGGAGTTTTTACCACTTTCTAGGTTCTGTTTTGATTTCCTTTTTCAAGCTTTTAAAGTTTTCATCAGAGAGGTCCTTCACTTCTTTGGTTAAGTTAATTCCTAAGTATTTTATTTTTTGTGGGGCTATTACCAATGGAGTTGCTTTCCTAATTTCAGCCACACTTTTCTCATTGTTGGCATACAGAAAAGCCATTGATTTTGGGGGGTTAATTTTATACCCTGCTATTTCGCCAAAGTGTTGAATCAGCTTGAGTAATTTGGGAGTGGAGTCTATGGGATTCTTTAAATAAAAGGTCATGTCCTCTGCAAAGAGGGAGAATTTTATTTCTCATTTCCCTATTTGGATCCCCTTTAAGTCTGCCTCTTGTCTTATTGCTGTAGCTAGGCATTCTAATACTAGATTGAAGATAAGTGGAGAGAGTGGACATCCTTGTCTTGTTCCTAAGTTAAGAGGAAATGGCTTTAGTTTTTCACAATTAGGTATAATGCTGGCTGTAGGTTTGTCATATACAGCATTCATTGTATTGAGGAATGTTCCATGGATTCCTAATTTTTCCAAAACCTTCATCATAAAGGGGTGTTGGATCTTGTCGAATGCTTTTTCTGCGTCTATTGAGATAACGATGTTTTTCTTATCCTTGCTCCTGTTGATGTGATGAATAATATTAATTGATTTGCATATATTGGACCAGCTTTGCATCCCTGAAATGAATCCTGTTTGATCGTGGTGTATGATATTTTGGATGAATTATTGAAGGAGTTTGGCTGAAATTTTGTTGAGAAGTTTTGCATCAATGGTCATCAAAGAAATGGGTCTATAGTTCTCTTTGTTTGATGAGTCCCTGCCTGGTTTTGGGATGAGTGTGATGATGGCTTCATAGAATGTGTTCGGTAGTGAACTTTCTCTTTCAATTTCATTGAAGTGTTGGAGGAGTATTGGTGGAAGCTCGACTTTGAAGGCCTTGTAAAATTCCGCTGTAAAACCATCTAGTCCTGGACTTTTCTTAGCTGCGAGGTCTCTTATTGCTGTTTCTATTTCCATGCTTGATATGGGCCTGTTAAGGTGGTTTAACTCATCTTGGTTTAGTTTTGGCATGTCAATATTTGTTAGGAAAAGATCCATTTCTGTCATGGTGTCAAACTTATTAGCATAAAGTTTTGAGAAGTATTCCCTTATAATGTTCTGAATCTTGGTTGTTTCCGTGGTGATGTTTCCATTCTCATCTCTGAGTTTATTTATTTGTGTCTATTCTCTTCTTTTTCTGATAAGATTTGCTAAGGGTCTGTCAATTTTGTTAATTTTTTCGAATAACCAACTCTTTGTTTTTTTGATTCTTTCTATAGTTTTTTGGATTCTAATTCATTTAATTCTGATTTAATTTTAATTATTTCTTTCCATCAAATGGATTGGGGTTTATCTTGCTGCTCTTTTTCAAGGCGGTTTAGATTTGTCATTAAATTGTTGGTTTCAGATCTCTCCAATTTGTTGATATAGGAGCTCAGAGCTATAAACTTGTCTCTGAGTACTGCCTTTGCTGTGTCCCAGAGGAGCTGGTAATTTTTGTGTTCATTTTTGTTGAATAGCATGAACATTTGAATTTCCTTTCTAATCTCTTCCATGACCCACTCATGATTCAGCAGTTTGTTTTTCAGCCTCCATATTTTATCGGACTTTCTTTGATGGCTTTTGGAGTTGAGTTCTAATTTTATTTCCTTGTGGGCAGAGAGAATGCAAGGTATAACTTCAAAGTTTCTGAATTTAGAAAAATTTGCTTTGTGTCCTAAAATGTGATCTATTTTAGAAAACGTTCCATGTGCTGCTGAGAAAAACGTGTATTCTGATGATGCTGGGTCAATGTTAGGTAGATGTCTGTTAAATCTAGTTGATCTATGCAG